>NC_087201.1:152066703-152069203 GCF_015104395.2 Macrobrachium nipponense | reverse complement strand
GTGTGTTTGTGTATGCATAGTCCGTGTAGATATCACCATAAACCGAGATACTTCCCTCATCAACATCATCACACACAACAGAAGAAGATTTGGAACCTGACCCTTAACAGATGTCACTCCATCCACCTGTAAATTGCATCAATCCGGTGAAGTTCCGAAGTTTGCTTCTTCGACCAAATTTGTATAACTCTTTTACCGACGTCCTTCTTCCCTACCTGCCAGCTGGAAGATGCAATTTCCCTTTCGGTAAATTACAAAAGAACACTGACCGTTCCTCGCCTCCCTGGGAGAGAAACAAAGCACGATGTTCTAATTTCTTCTCCTTTCCTTGGATTTTGTCATTTATCAGACTGCTTTCTTTTTATTCCTTTCTTTTCTTATGCCATATTCATTCTTGGATCTTTTCACATCACTGAGACTTCATTTATATTTCCTTTCGGTTGCTTTGCGTTATGTTTTTTTTTCGTTTTTGTCCTGAAGGAGAATCAGTGCAAAATTATATTCGTTCTTTTTGCATGAAATACAAGGTTTTCATCATCATGATATTCTTATTTCATCTATACTAATTTGGTATTATTTAGGCCAGGTTGTTCTCTATTTTAAAAACCCGTTATTGCCTTTCAACAATAGATATGATAAAGTTGACCAACAACCTGTAAAAGATTTCAAAACACTCTATGTGCGTTATGTGTGATTGAATATGGATAATCTTTAGTAGAAATACCTTGTAACATACACTTTCCCCAAATTTGAACATAACACCAACAAGAAATCATTAGTAACTTATACTATTCTATAATGAAAGCAAATTCCCTTGAATAAAAGACATGCGCACGTCCTGACATTTCCCCTTCAATTCTTGGCTCTCAATGATCGCAATGCCCTTGCAATTCCCTTTGATCAGCCGCATTGAAAACGCCGGCTAATGCCTCGTTGCCGAGGCCAAATATGCAGGGCTGATTTTTACGATTTCTTGTCGTGAACTCCGGCACTTCTCCCGGCTCAACAAAGAACGCCGCAGTGGAAAACAATAACGAATCGCGTAAAGTTTCCTCGGGCGTTCCTTTCATCCATAACTTGCATAAAGGGAACACATACTGTAGAGTGATGTGATCTCAATGGTCCAAGGTTTTGGTTCTTTATTTCTTTTATATATGAGGAACTTTATTTTACATGAAGTTAATACGAGCAATACTGGGAAACGGGTAGATGCCCTCGCAAATTTACAATGTGAAAGAAATTTGCACCTTTAAATTAAATTTGTACAAGGCACACTGGGAAAATAGCCTTGAAAATAGTACTTTTGGGTTCCTCTTATAACCGAAAGAATCAGATATCTCTTGTATTTTTTCTCTCAATTGTAAATCTTTTACCATAGACATCCTGATGTATATTTCCCTATATTAGGAGTTTTCTAAGCCTCTCATAATCTGTTATACTTCTGATATCCAATAGTAAAAGAATCATCCGCTATCACGATATTTCATATGAAACTTTACCTTCTGTAACTTCTCACACAAGATAAAAATCACTTTGTCAAGACAAAATTTCTTTTATGAAAGTTGCGTGCGATATTTAGGTCCTGGTTTTACTTACAGAGGGCTATGATGCTGTAATCAGATATTTACAAATATTTGAAATAGCCATAGAAGCCTACCTTTACCATTAGCCAAATTTTGTCCACATCCAGTCTCCCAGCGTCCCAAAGCCCTTTTGTATAGAGGTTTCTGAGCAGACACAAAAGGAGAGTAAATAAACCGGGCTAACATAACATTGATTTTTAACCTGGAATTCAGCTTTTACATTTGGGGAACCAACTCGAGGGGCTAACAATGATTTTGCCATCTTATCGACACTCTTAATGAGACTGGAGAATTGAAGGCCTCGTATATATAAACAATAAACCTTCATATCTTCTGTAAAATACGCACGACATTCGTTTCAAGTGTTGGCGGTGAGAGGGTAAAAAGGAGTGGTTGTTCGGAGACAGAAAATGCTCGTTAACCCGAGGGATCCTTCCTCAGGCATTATCATTTCAAAACCCTTTGGAAGGAAGTGAGAAGAAAAGAAAATTATTAATGGGAGAAGCAGCGCTTCAACGTTAGTGTGGCTGTCGAATTTTAAAATGTCATCACTCGTCACACGAAGATACATTCCAATTTGGGGAATTTGGGGGGGAAGGGGGTGGGGGTGACCAGGAAAGGACTGGTCAGAAAGATAATTTTTCATGAAATTTCTTCCGAATGGATTCGTCAAATAGACTGCCGGGTCTTATTTATTTATTTATATATTTATTTATTGGCTTTCTAGCTCTTGTTATCATTATCATTATACAGGTGAATTATTTACTATCTTACTATCTTCCACTTCAGAATATGCAGATCTCTCTCTCTCGCTCATCTAACTCCTCTCTCGTCTCTCTCGCTCTCTCTCTCTCTCTCTCTCTCGCCGATCTGGCGGTTATTGAATTATTCATATACAGTTAGCTGAAAAACATCGG
>NC_087201.1:152016703-152056703 GCF_015104395.2 Macrobrachium nipponense | reverse complement strand
CCTAACCATATTAACCAGCCGTATTTAGGCAGTGATCTGTGCTAATATAAGGGCAGCTTAATGTATACCAGCCAATCGCATTCTTTGAACATTTGTAATAAGATTTCTCAACGTTATACTTCTCACCAACTACTTAAAAAAAAGAGCTCTCTCTCTCTCTCTCTCTCTCTCTCTCTCTCTCTCTCCCACGGCAAATCGCACAAAACATTCTGAGGATAGAATTGCTGTTCTCGAGTAAGAAAACTTCTGAAAGATTGTCTTAATCACTTCTCCTTACCGAGAGTCTCCGGAGAGTTTCTTTGGAGGCTCTTGTTTGGAACTCTGTGCTGGGCATTTTAGTGGAGAGGTAACATACGAGCTGCCCCCCAGTAGTCCCTTGGAGGGGGGGGGGGGGGTTTTATGTTTTTTTTCGTCCCTTGTATCCTTTGATGGTCAAGGCTAGACTGATTGAGGAGCGCTTGTTTTCTTACGTGCCTGTTATCAATAGCTGATCCGACCTCTTCGTACTTTTTATAGATTTTTTTTTTATTTTTCATTTATGCATGTTCCATATATATATTTGCACATAATAATAATAATAATAATATAATAATAATAATAATAATAATAATAATAATAATAATAATAATATAATAAAAAATCAACCATCATGGACGACATCAAGCTGTATGGTAAGAGCATCAAGGAAATAGATACCCTAATCCAGACTGTAAGGATTGTATCTGGGGACATCAGGATGAGTTTGTGGGAATAGAAAATGCGCCTTAGTCAACATACAAAAAGGCAAATTAACGAGAAACTGAAGGGATAAAGCTACCAGATGGGAGCAACATCAAACACATAGATGAGACAGGATACAAATACTGGAAATAATGGAAGGAGGGGATATAACACACCAGAGATGAAGGATACGATCAGGAAAGAATAATTATGCAGAGACTCAAGGTGATACTGAAATCAAAACTCACGCTGGAAATAAATGATAAAATGCCATAAACAGGGCATGGGCAGTGCCAGTAATCAGATACAGCGCAGGAATAGTGGAATGGACGAAGGCAGAAACTCCGCAGCATAGATCAGAAAACCAGGAAGCATATGACAATACCCAAAGCACTACACCCAAGAGCAAATACGGAAAGACTATACTAACACGAAGGAAGGAGGGAGAGGACTGCGTCAACATCGAAAACAGAGCACTGGGGCAATATCTGAAAAACAGTGAAGACGAGTGGCTAAAGAGTGCATGGTTAAGAAGGACTAATAAAAGTAGACGAAGAACCCCAAGAGAAAATATACAGAGACAGGAGAATGACAGACAGAACAGAGGACTGGCACAGCAAACCAATGCGCGAACAATCACGAGACAGACTAAAGAACTAGCCAGCGATGACACTGGCAATGGCTACAGAGGGGAGAGCTAAAGAAGGAACTGAAGGAATGATAACAGCGCACAAGATCAGGCCCTAAGAACCAGATATGTTCAAAGAACGATAGACGGAAATAACATCTCTCCCATATGTAGGAAGTGCAATACGAAAAATGAAACCATAAACAAACCACATAGCAAGCGAATCCCCGGCACTTGCACAGAACCAGTACAAAAAGAGGGCATGATTCAGTGGCAAAAGCCCTCCACTGGAGCCTGTGCAAGAAACATCAGCTACCCTTGCAGTAATAAGTGGTACGAGCACCAACCTGAGGAAGTGATAGAAAACGATCAGGCAATGATCCTCTGGGGACTATGGTATCAGAACAGATAGGGTGATACGTGCAAACAGACCAGACGTGACGTTGATTGACAAAGTCAAGAAGAAAGTATCATCATTTGATGTCGCAATACCATAGGGGCACCAGAGTTGAAGAGAAAGAGAGGGAAAAAAATGGATAAGTATCAAGATCTGAAAATAGAAATAAGAAGGATATGGGATATGCCAGTGGAAATCGTACCCATAATCATAGGAACACTAGGCACGATCCCAAGATCCCTGAAAAGGAATCTAGAAAAACTAGAGGCTGAAGTAGCTCCAGGACTCATGCAGAAGAGTGTGATCCTAGAAACGGCACACATAATAAGAAAAGTGATGGACTCCTAAGGAGGCAGGATGCACCCGGAACCCCACACTATAAATCCACCACCCACCAGTCGGATTGGAGGACTGTGATAGAGCAAAAAAAAATCAAAAAAAATAAATAAATAAATAAATAAATAAATAAAAATAATAATAATAATAATAATAGATAAATAAAATAAATAAATAAGATGGTTTATTCCACTAACCCTCGATAGCTGTCCATCAAGTGCAAAGTTCGATGGCTCAGTGACATGAAAACTATCCACATTAAACCATAAGCCATCTACTATCTGCCGTCACTGATGTGTTTATGCTGGAAAACAGATTTATGATTTCTACGATATTCGTCTAGTATTTTAAAACCGCCACTGAAAGGGTTGAGTTACTGACTTATTCAAGTTTACTGTTTTTGTTCCATCTTCATGAATCTTAGTGCATCATGTATATTATATATTAAGTAGACCTCTCATCGTATCTTGGCTCCAGCCTGATAACTTTGTCATTTTTTTTCCATCAACAAACCTCGTTTGCCATTCTCAGCCACGTTCTCTTTACCGCGGCCTTTGTTTATAAAGTTTGAGATCAAGTCAACCCCCACCTCCCGCCCGTCCCCCCTCCTTTTTTTTTACCAATATCAAGACCCCTCAGGACATTTCCTCTATATCACGACTACTGAAAGTACGATTCATATTTCATTCAGTTTACGTTCATATTACTTTTATATGACGTTCTTTGTTTCAGGGCTCTTAATATTCTCCTTTTCATGACTGGAGGAGAACTTCCAAGGCATGTGTCCCAAACAGGAATTATGGTATTTCCATTTTCAACTCGTTTCTGGATACCCGCACGATTGCCAAGCATCCAGATTTTTTAGCCTTTTCAATATCTAGGCGATTTCAGAAATTCCTTTGAATAATATGGTCAGTGCTCTCTTTGATTTTACTTGGCGTTGTAATTGTTTCAGTCATCTCAGTAATTGCTGCAGGAATTCGACGCCTCACATGAACAGTCCCGTTAAGCCCACGCTCTCTCCACTGGCCCAGAGAGTTAGTTGTATCTGCACACTTTGCCACTCTGACTTTTAATATTTTCATTAGAGAGAAAAATATAAAATGCATAAAAAGGTGCCCAGAGGTACGAAGCTCACAAGCGACTTCCATGTGCAAAAGGCATAAGATTTATTATCTAAATATATATCAAAGGTTAGAAATTGACGCTGGTTCAACTGCTCTCGAAGTGTTGCTCAATTGTAGATACTACTGACATCTCTCTTGTAACATGAAAGGCAACTGATATTGCAATCATTGGGGATGTGTTTGGACGGTACTGGAGACAGTTGCCATGTCAAGAGCACAACTGACACTCTGTTATGTGTAGCGTGTAACTAAACACGTAGTGGTTTGAGTATCATCTTTGAAACACACATAGTATCAGTTCAATATATATATATATATATATATATATATATATATATATATATATATATATATATATATATATATATATGTGTGTGTGTGTGTGTGTGTGTGTGTGTGTGTGTGTGTGTGTGTGTGTGTGTGTGTGTGTGTGGTCTAGTTCTGACCGTGATTAACACAAAAAACAAAAAATAAATTTTATTAAATGAGCATTTTATTTGAATATGATCACTAGATTCGATTTCGTAGAGAAACTTTGGCTCTCTCTCTCTCTTATACCTTTTTCTTGTCAGCCCATTCAAAAAAACAAATGGTCCCATCACCTGGGGGTGAAAGGGGGAGTTGAAAACAAGAAACCGGTTACTCCCAGCAGAGGCATTCTCGGGAATGAAAGAAATGTCAGTTTCGAAAACTTAGGACTAACTTCCGAGAGCTGGAGAAAACCATTTTACAACCCCAGTCCGTTTTCTTTTTTTTCTTCTTTTTTTCTTTTGCTTCGTCTCCAAAGTGTAATACGTACTTGTTTCCAATGGCTTTTGTGACCGGAAGTGGTGATACATGTTTTGTTGACTTCTCCGTAACAGAGTTATATACTTTACCTAATAGCTTCTATTGTAGCGTCTAGGGAATTACCTCTCAACTAAATTCCTCTATTCATGGCTAATTCTATTTTCTTTATTAGAGCCTCTAGCAATGCTTTGAGTGAATTCGTTTTTTTAAAGTCTCGTTATCTTTGTATCACAACCCTCAAGGCCCATTTGAATAATTAATCTATTTTTTGTTTTTAACTTCTCTTTCATAACGTCAACGCCTGTTTGATGTTAAGAAATTAATATGATAGCAAAATCTTCATATTTTGAGCTTCAACTATATTTAATGAGAAACGTTGTGTGACATTTTAACAGTCACACAAGAAAAGTGTATATAGATAGATAGATAGATAGATAGATTAGATAGATTAGATGGATAGTGAAAGATAGATATATAAAATAGATATATATACATTTATATATAGTATATGCTACTTGGTATCGAATTCACCATTCCTTGGGAATAACGCCCTTCAAGGGGAATGTCAGTTGTTAATGACATTCACCAATCAGGATTGATCTTGGGCCTTTGGTTTTAGAGTTTTAGACTGATAGACGTTCGACTTGAACAAGGAAATTGTGCTTCAAGGAATTTTGGTAAAAGATTTTATATGTAACTTTTAAGTTATTCTGCTTCTCAGCCTAACTTACAATGATAATGGGAGCTATATATTTCTACTTGCAGTGCGCCAGTGACTCTCATACAAGTACTAGCTCGTTGGCAGCTTCAGTAACCTGGGAACGGCAGAAAGTATAGAGGTGTAGTGATTTTTTCGTTCATCATCTTCATAATGTTGCGTAGTGCAGCTTACAATTCCAGAAGTGGACGCAGGAATTCGTCAAGAGGAAATGGAATCATATTCCACAACTAAGCAAAGCATACTGGATTTGTTTTACCCATAATTTTGTTAGTCAGTTGGAATGTTTTTTAGTTAGCTGTAGATACTTTTTCTATATTAAACAACCTGTCATATTTTTTAGCATTTTATTGTTGCACCAAATAACTATGAAATAAGAATAAATTTCGCTCGTTTTTATTAGAATGGCTAATTAGTAAAAATAGGCCTAAAGGGAGATGCTTGTGTTAAGCCTCTTCTTTTGAAAACACTTGTGCTGAATAATTTTTAAATCACGCAATTAATTGGAAACAATTCAAAGGAATTTTTTATTTTGTAGAGACATTATTAAAAGAAATATTATAGAATCTAGTATAATAAAATATAAGTCATGTAGTGTTTTAATATTAGCAACGGACAATATAAACTAGATAACTGGCTTACGAAATGTATTGTTGACAACTTCGTAACTATGTAATTGACTGCTTAGTAGTTCCATTTCCATTTGTTGTTGTCCTTTAAGTGTAATTCATTCTAGGCTGTGGACCATTTGCTTCTTGACTAGGCTATTTGATTGTTCTGTATTTTACTTTTTTGTTTTATGTTCACTACCTTTGATATTTCGAAGCTATTTTTCATTCTTTTATATAATATTACATATATAGTATATATATATATATATATATATATATATATATATATATATATATATATATATATATATAGATATATATTATATATATACCAAGGTAATACCAATGAGGAAATGAAAAGATCGTTAAGATCGAAAGATCTCGGTTTTCATTTTCGTCCGTGGGCATTACCTTTATTTGAACACATACCATCACATTTTTTTCTTTCGTGATCAAGTTATTTATATACACATACACACACACACACACACACACGCACGCACACACAACACACACACCACATATATATATATATATATATATATATATATATATTATATATATATATATATATATATATATATATATAATAGGTAGTTTACTGAACAACTAGACCCGTCTCATGTATTGTAACAATGTAAGTGCTTGCGCTCTTTCAGAGTTTAGCACTGCAAAAATGAAAGTAAGTATTTTGCCGCCGCTAAAAACTTAAATTAATTTGACAAACGCTACGATTACTAGCCATGCTTATTTCATTGTTTCCCACATATAAAGAATTTTTATGTTAAATTTAGGCATAGTTGAATAATAACCATAATTCTTAATATTTTTCTCAAGAAATTTTAATTGTCTATTTGAGTGATAATGAAACATAAATCGTTCGACACACGAGACTGAAAAGCGAGAATGGAAGAGAGAGAGAAAGTGGTAAGTGACGAACGCAAAAGCTTCATCAAATCTGAATCTCGGGTCGTGTCCCTGTGCCAGGTAAGCCAGTGTTTGTAGTTGTACTGAAAATCTTCTCAGAAGACGGATAATAAGACATATCCTTAATTTTCTCTTCTCATATCACACACATCTAAAATCTGAAAGCACAAGCATATTCAGAGTGAATTTATTGTATGAAAACACAAGTTTTATATCATCTTGATCGCATGAATTGATGCAAAATCCCATAAGTAAAATCAAGTATAAAGAATTAAATGCTCCTCTTTTCACTTTTACTCTTAGTAATTCCTTTGCGTTTTTCTTTTTGATTTCAGGTAATCACGATTTACTTGTACAATTTATACCGAATCGTTTGGTATGATGCGAAAACTTTCCCATATTGTGCAAAACGTGAGATAAATGAAGAAATAAAAACATATTGTTAGATTTACTAAGCTGCAGACGAAAATATGAGACAACGACGAACCCCGGTTGCCTCCGGTACCAGCCAATCAGAGGCCGCCAAACAAACGTCTCGTAGGCATAGGGCTCACCCAAGAATATATCTTAAGTGAATCAACTATAGTACTGCACATGGCAGAACAAGTTCCTTGGGTCGCCTTGTTTAGTACTAGCCCCTCGGGTATCAAAGTATTATACACATCCATTTCTATATCAACAAGCAATGTCTTCTTGCGGCAGGCCGGTCTGGAAGCTATTGTTTACGTGAACATATTTTAAACCTATAAAAGTGATGCATAAGGGCGATAGTTTTTATATATGTATATGGAGAACGTCGTGAGGGGCCCGGCTGGGGGGGCCATATGTCCGGATGCAGCAATGAGGGGGCGCCAAATTGTAGTTGAGAAGACATCTTTTTTGAGGGAAATGGGGTGATGATACCAGTAACTTAGAATCTTTAAGTTTTTATGATTTTTCAGTACATAGGTATTTCATATTTAACGAAGATTGACTTCCTTTATGTTCATTATATATAAATGTAATCATTATGTGTTATTTTACTATACTATCAAATTTTATTACGTACTTATAAAATAAGTGGCTCAGTGACTCAGTGCAAAGCTATTGGATAGTTACCCCCATCAATCTAGTGTTTCGTTTTCTTTCGTGAGCATTTTTTTTGTGCATAACAAACTGCAACTACATTATTATTTCTGCATTTTCATAAGGCTGAGGCTGATATTATTATGAATACATAAAGCATTTTATATATTTATCTGTTGCAACGAAAAATATACTAAGAAATTTGATTTATGCAGCTTTTTTCATTCGCAAATGAGAAAAGACGTCAGTCACAACATCACTGACAAATTGTCAACACAATTTCACAATTTTAATGGACGCCGTGAGAACCAAGGTATGAAAAATTTAGCACAGACGGTACCCCACAGAAAGCCCCAGGACACCAGACGTAGACTAAATAAATTTTTATTAATACTAGATAGGAAGTGATTGCTAGTTTATCTTAAGCGGCCATTACAAGGGTAAGGTTTTGCGCTAGCACAGCACCTGGTATTCCATCACCTCAGCATGCTCATGCTAGCATAATCACGATATACTGATTAAACAGTTTCCATAATTTTCCAGAATATATATTTGTATAACATAACGAAAGAAAAAGTGAGTTATTTGATTTCCTCTGTATGCACGAGATGATATTTTGATCACTAGCCCACAGGAATTACTTTGTTTTATTGTCACAATATGAGGATGAAAGTGTTTTCCCCAATCTTCAAGTTGTCCTTCACATACTGCTGACCATTGCAGTATCAATTGCTAGTTGTGAGATATCATTTAATAAGTTGAAACTTATTTTGTCGTATCTGCGAACATCTATGGGGCAAAAGAGATTGTCAGTTAACCCTACTAAGTGTGGAGCTGCAAGAGATCGCAAACAAGATGAACTTTGATGACGTGATACACAGTCTTGCAGCTGTACAAACTAGAAAGATAAAACTGTAAACATATTGTAACGTGCATCAATTAATGACGGCCTACAACTCATTGACAATCGTTTTCTTTGTTTAGGTTTTTCTGTTCTCAATATTATATTTGTCCTATTATGTTTACATTTGAATACCTTTTATACCGTTTTATTTCCAGGCATATGGTTGATCATTCTAAGCGTCCATCACTTTAATGTTATTTTCATTATTTTGACACGTTAAACAGCTTACTTTAAAGAAAAGTAAGGTTTTATAGTCAGTAAACTAATCATCTTTTGTTGTTATCAGTTTTCTTTCAAGCATTACAGCTATTCAGTCTTTACCACATTTTTTTTTTATTAACTTCTATGATGGCAACAAATTGTACACTTTCATGATTTTCTTGGCCCTCTGTAACCCTTAATGTTTAACTCCTTTTTTAGTCAAATTAATTTAATTTGCCATTCGTCTTTGATTATTAAGAGTTACTGGTAATGTGATGCTTTACTATGAACTACATGTTAGTTTATCTAATGATTAATTAATTACAATATATCTATTATATGTAAAATAAACTATTCGGTTTGCAAATTCAGTTTGTGTTCTACCATTCCAGAATAGTATCATGCAATTAGAATGTTTTGTTTTTCAACACAAGATATCTATAATAATGAAGGCAAACATTTCCTGCCAAGATTAGCATACTCAAATAAAAATAGTCCCACCTTTTTTTTTGGGGGGGGGGGGGGGGGACGCCATAAAAGTCTGGCCCCGGGCCCGGGCGCCAGCAACCCTCACGACCCCCACTGGTGTGTGTGTGTATATTTATGTGTGTGTATGTGTGTGCGAGTATGTATGTGTGAGTGTGTGTGTGCATGTAAATAAATAAGTAAATATATATAGTTATATATACATATGTTCAACGTGAATTAAACATACAAACTTTTTTGTAAAAAAATAATCAGAATTATTATCTATGTATTTAGGTTACTGGTTGTTCGATATAAATGAACATTACCCAATTGAGGGCCCAGAACCAGAAAGTCGTATATGCCACTTCCATGGATTTGGAGTTATGCATACTGGTAGATTTGGCAACCTTTTCTCTGTGTATTTGAGGCATTTCTAGGCCATTCCACCATTTACATACGGTCGAAATTCCTACTGAGACAGTCGGAATTATCGATTTTAGCTACAGGAAAGAACATGACTTCGAGCGGTGCTGGCAGCCGCTCGGACGGTTCATGAGGACCAGATAGACGCATATCACTAGCGCTGATTAAGCCAATGAGAGCGCGCGTCACTTTGCGGGTAGCGAATTCTAGGCCAATGAGCGTTTTTCCCCCCCTTATAAGGGCGCGTGTAAGCATCGACCAATCACCGCGCAGCTTACAATCTCCCCGCCAATGTTTTTTTTACATCTCACTTGTTCAGTGATCATAGCGGGAGATTACGATTATCCGTTTGTTGTGCTGTTATTTTGTCTAAATTACTCTTTATTTGAGTACATTATGTCTTCCTCTGGCAGTAATAATAGTCCGTTAGTACTAGTAGTAGTAGTAGTAGTGGATGAGGGTCACAGCTGGTAGCGATGTTTGGAGCTAACAGACTGCAATCTGATCGAGTTAAGTCCCCTTCACATTGCAGCTTCTATTAAAGGATGGGGGCCCTAGTAGTAGTAGTAGTAGTAGTAAAAAAAAAATTATTATGATAATAATATTATTGTGTATTATTGATGGTTAAACATCATGGTGATTCAAGGTTATCATCGTCAACATCATTATTACAACCATCATAATATTATTATTTCTATCATTATTATTATTATCATTATTATTATTATTATTATTATTATTATTATCATTATTATTATGACAATAGTATTACTATTCTATTATAGTATTTTCTTGTGATTGATTATAAGTATCGATGTATTATGATGATGAAAGGTTATCATCATCAGTGTCATTATTAGTACTAATATTATTGTACTATCATCATTATTATTATTACTATTATTATCATCATTATCATTATTATTATTATTATTATTATTATTATTCCCATTGTTATTATTATTACTATTATTATTATCATTATTATCATTAGCAATTCTCGGTTTCTTATCACAAAAATGTATCGTCTTTTCGACACTATTATTACTTATCAATATTATTATTAATAGTATTATTATCATTATTATTCCCAGTATTATTACTATTACTCTTATTAATATCATCATCATATTACAACGATATGATAACACTTTATTATCGTTTAACACATTCATTAGGTTTAAGTGCTTGTTATGACTCAAATATTAAAAATAAATGGGAGTTTGGCAGACATTTTGAATGCTAGCGCGCAAGCGCACCCACCCAATTTTTTTCAAATTTTTTTCAAATTTTCACAAAAAACTTATAAAGAGTATAGCTTTCATATGAAACTAAGTATTTAAATCGATATCTTTCTTAGAACCCAGAGGTAATGAATGATAACTTTGAGGCCAATTTACTCATTTTTTAAAAAGTGGCATATACGACTTTCTGGTTCTGAGGCCCCTCAATGTTGTTGAAGGAAAATAACATTATAGTTTTATTTATAGGTATATAGATTACTAAATGGTCGAAGAAATGTTTAGAATTATATCTTCCAGTTAATATTAATTTTTAATTGTGAATAAAAAAAAAAAACATAATCTTAAATTATGAAATGAGAGTGAAGGAAATGTCCAATGTCTTTTTTAGCGGTCCGCCAATTAAGTATAGAGCTGTTTGCTGACTGAATCCTTTGTCACTTTCAATATTGCCAGCCAGATGCCACACGATCGGCTCGGGATATTATCACCACCCCACCCGTTCACTGACCCTCTCTAAAGATCACAATACGCAAGAAAAGGAAACCAGTTCCAGCCGATAGTAGTAATCCGTAAAGAACCCAAACTCTACTTTAGTGAAAAATATTAAGCAATAAGCTAGTAAAAAAAAAAAAAAAAAATGTAGCGCAATACGTTTCAAAAACGGGCTACTACACATCCCGGGTACTAAAAAATACCAAAGATGTTTACTCGGCATCAGTGGTGACTGTAAGTCGCAATGAAAATTATGAGGGACTAAACAAGATACATCGGACAGAATAGCGTACTGGAACGACCTGCTTTCGGCTTATCAGAATTTCGCTGCTGCTGTCATATTTATCCGAGCAAATGGTCTGGGCCATTTACAAAGTACATTATGCGTAGACTCACTACATGGAGCGCAGCTCAGGGATAATGTATTACTATGCCTCCTTTATACTCTTGCCTCTTTTCCGAGTATACTGCATGTATTTTCACCCTCCCCGAGGATGCGAAAGAGGATTTAATATGAAATTATACACTCGTACTGTAGTAACAAATCTTTTCCTTTTAGTAAGTGAAGAGTAAAGTGAAAGTACCAACTGAGCTCCTTGGGTATACAGAAGAGATGGTAGACCTATAGTACACCTACTTGGATGAGGCGCTAGGGATCATTGATGATGGTAACATGGTAGTTTTTTATTTTATTTATTTTTTTTTTTTATCTCTCAGGTCTTTTTTTTTATTTTTTTTGTTGGGGGGGGGGGGGGGGGTACATAATCCATAAATGAGTGTATCGTACAATTCAAAAGAGAAGTATTTTGAAATAGCAAGACTGGTGTTATACCACTTTTATTTCGATATCCATAATTGGGAGCAATGTTATTCGTGCAATCGAAGCATTTTCCTCTCTCTCTCTCTCTCTCCACCACACACACAATACTGGAATTTTGTTTTATGTTGCAAAAAAATAGAGTATCAACAATGCTCTCTGAACAAAACGTAAACAAAATTAAAATTATTTATATCGGGACTCCTCAAATACTCCTATCAAATTTTACGGCCGATATCATATATACCGCTAATGAAGAAAATTGCTACAATGCTTCCTCATTGCATTGTTGTTTTGCGCAACAAAACAGATGAAACGCTATTGTATATTTGATGTAATTCAACGGCATGTTATCAATGAACCAAAAATTATTCCCTGTAATAGTTTATGGTGAACTTATGTAATGTGGTTGGGTATATTCCTTGCTGTATACCAGGTATCTGGTTTAATTAGAATTAAACGGACACCAGCAATACATCGATTTTATTTCTTTGAAAATCGTGAGGAATTAAGATACTCGCACCTGTATGAGGTTTTAAAGCGTATGTTAATGTTGAAGTGATACAGTCATAATACAAGAAAGTATTAATTAAAAGGGGGCGACATTCCTTGAAAACCTTTGTCGAAAATTAATTAGAAGGAACTTGCTGCTTTATCAGTGATAAAATTTGCAGTATATATGATAAGATTAAGGAAACTTAAGAATTAGGATGAAACAGGAAAAAACTCTAGGAAACTTTATTTCGTTCCTATCGTTATTCTGTATCATTTGCTGCTTCCAGACAGTTACTTTATTGAGGGAGAACTATGGAGAACGGATGGAATGTGGAATAATTTAATATCCCTAATATTCCTGGTCAAATTATTTGATGCACAAGCACTTGAAATAAACGGAAAGATGTGTATAATTATTTATAACCAATGATAACATAGAAACCTTAAACGAATGATAAGTTAGTATGTAATAGAATAATGTTGCTTAAAAAGAAATAAGGAACTTTGTATATTTAGATTGAGTAATGAGCTGAATATGATAGATATGAAAAAAAAAAAAAAAAAATGAGACACCACTACGAGCGATTTTAAGCTGTTTTATATGAGGTTCGAGAACAAAATAGAGGCAAAATTTACTTGGCTGTTATCAAGAGCAACAATGAAAGAGCCAAGCAGGAAATCGAACGGTGTTTATAGGAAAAAATAGTAAAAAAAAAGCCGGATTAGAGACGAGAAATATTTGAGAGTCGAAGCCTGAAATGACAAGAAGGACCTGAAACCTGAAAGTCTCCCGGGGGTGGTTGGGGGTGGGTGGTGACTGGAAGAGGAAATCACAAGAAGGCAAAGAATCCAGTCACACATTTTGACACCGGGGGAAGTGGGAGTGAAGAAGTGTGTAAAAGAGAAAGAGGAGGAAATAATCCCTCACTCTTTCGGCAGCAAAGCTTGCTGAAATGAAAGTGTCTTCCGGGGAAATATGACGCAACTTTCCCGGAGGGAAGAGCAACAAGGAGAACTTCGATAATGAATATCTTTGGGAAGTTGGCTGCTCAAAGATGTTGAAAGAAATACAATACAAAGACGGAACACTTGGATATAATTTCCACTGCAATTGTTTTGGCGTTGTTATTCATGTAAGATATACTAAGGCCAACTCATATCATAGGGCAGGAAATGGAAGACTAAAAAGAGCTTAGGTTCATGGAATTTTAATTGTATGTGAACACCAAATAAACATCTCTGTCTTTTAGCTTACACAATTGCAGCCATTTACCTAATTGCAAACGGTAGACAGAAAATATTTTCACTCCAATTTTCATCTAGCAAAAAAATAAGTCCTCCAAGTCTCTGCTGTAGATATGAAAACAATAAACTCTGAAATTGTAAAATACTCTAGACCAATGTCAAGAATGGGGAACTGAAACAGCATCTGTCTCCCTGTCTCACCTCCTTTATATACTAATATATGTAAGTTGACCTCTTTCATGACGAGAAACTGATTCGAGACTGCAGGCGAAGATATCTGAAACTTGAAATAAATAGGGAAGTTACAAAACAAATGAGGAATAGAGAATCTTTTGAAATTGCCGAACAACAGGCCGAAATTTTTCCTGGATAAGAGTCGGGATGAACCATTAATATTACTATTCAGTTGTCACGTATCGTATCCTAAAGGAATTCTGGTAATTGTGGACATTATGCGGGTATGTAAACTTCAACAACGTCTTCGCTTAGATATAAAAGTGAGAAAAAAAAAGGGTGGGTGGTGGTTGGCATGAACCATTAGGTGACCTCAGGCAAAAAAATAGCTATCTATTTGGCAGCCGTATTTAATTACCATAGAACAACACACTCGGTCTATTTTCCTTTTGGCCCTTTCAGCCTATATTCTTTATCAGAAAGTAATCCACAGGAACCCAGATATCGGAAAGATTATGAATAATCCCATATTTCCTTGTGGAAAAGGGCGGGAAGATAAGTATTGGCTTGGGCACAGTTCCTAAGTATTTTCTAAACTCGTATTTATAATGCCTCATTTTTTGTAAGGATCATTTCCATAATATCTCAATTCTTAGAAGAGCCAGGGAAGGCGAAACAAATTTTTCATTTTATAGTTTACAAATCGCATGAGTTTATTAATGTCTTCGTATTCCAATAAATTCATTTTTATTGAACATTTTATTAGGAAAATATTTGGATTTGGAAATCATTTTTAATGATGCATTTCATTTTTCGACCTGACATCTTTTCTTTCTTTATTTCTTCTTTGTGTAAACAGAATATCAGTGCCTTTTCCCCCTTCCCCTTAAGTAGGTGACACTGATCTTAGAGTTCAGACGAAGAGGCAAAATTGGCACTTTCTTATCTGTTGATACCTGGTAGAAAAATACTGCTTCTTTATCTCAAGCGTTATTCAAGGAATGCGCTCTCTCTCTCTCTTCTCTCTCTCTCTCTCTCTCTCTCTCCTCTCTCTCTCTCTCTCTCTCTCTATTATACATGCACACACCTACACACCTACAGACATACATCTCTTGCTCTAACCAGTATCTTTCTATATACATGTGATAACTAGATTTTGTGGAGTTCTTGATAATGCAGTATGTGGCATCTCTTATGTTCAGGCAACACTTTTTTCCTATTCCTAATTTATTTTTGAACGTGGTTTCTATGGCACCTGCAATGTTTATAGATTTCCATGGAGAATCTGAAGTTCGGGATATCGTGTCGTCAAACTATACACCCACATGTGTCTTCGTTCAAGCACTCTCTAGGAAATCCTTAAGCCTCTGCTTCAGTTTGTCCACGAGTCTCATTCTCAGCCACTGTTTTCAGCTCCACAAAGTTGTCTTGACAGTTTTGCTCTCACTAACACACAAACACACACACACACGCACACACACACAGACACACACACACACACACTGGTGGCTCAAAGGTCAAAAGTCACTGTACTTCGTTGTTTCCAAACCAGGAACGGTTCGAATCCCCACTGGTAAAGAAGCATATATCGATTAGAATTGCGCGTAGATGTTATTTGAGTGGTCATTCCCCGAGGTATTATGAACTGGATATTAAACAATATTAGTGGCTTAATATTCGGGAATTTAAAAATGTTACGTTGTATGAGACAAAAATAGTTTCCTGTACATACATGCACATATACATAGTGTGTATTCAGCATTCGACCGTATATCATACACAGTATGTTAAAGATCTATTTGAAAATGAAGACGATAAAGAGCGAAGCACTACCGTTCAAACCGTGGATAAAGAATAAATCTATTTTAGTTTTCATTTGGCATTTTTTCATCATCAAAGAGTCATGCTTTGAAAGTTAATAAAGAAAATGAAAAATATGAACGAGAGATATGGCTTCGCCTTCTCCTGCCAAGAGATGAAGGAGCCATGCGGAAAATCTGCAGAAATCCTCTGTTCGTCAACATTGTGGAAATGACCGATGGCTGTTTATTGCTTGCCATAATAGTAAATGCTAAGGCAATAACCTGCGGCTTGTTATTATACACTTCGCCATTCCGTTCAAATGAATTCAGCCCAGAGGATCTAATATCTATTGTGCATGATATCCAGCAGGGCATTCTGACAAATAGCTTGAAGGATATTTTAAAGTTCGTTGCTGTATGTTTTGGACTTTCAATGTACCTCGAAACTGATTTCATTTTGTACGTTGGAACGTTTCTTGTAGAATACATTTCTCATCATCATCAGCAATAAATATTCAGTGATGAACATCGACGTGTTTCAGCAAAGTAATCTTACAGTTCACATTTCTAACATTCTCATGCTCCATATTAGAACGATTCCTGTAGAAAGTAGTGTCGTCAGTTCGCCTCACGTTGTGCACTGTAGGCAAAACTTACTGTTCTTTGCGGCGTCCCTGTGACCCTTAGCTACTACCCCTTTATTCAGTTTACTGTATCTTTGTTTATATTATCTTTCTTCCGTCTTACTTTCACTCTCTCCCAACAATGTTTCATTGTATCAGGACAAAATCCCCGGAAGACAAAATCTCCAATGGACAAAAATCCCCCGAGACAAATTCCCCCCGGACAAAATCCCCCATAGGACCAAATCCCCTTGCCAGAATTCCCCGTTTTCTACCGTTTGCTTGTTTTTCTAACAAAGCAAATTTTTTTTCTTTTCTAACAGCTACATTAACTAAATCTTCTTACTGTCATAGCAGTACAGTCGTTTGTTCGTTTTTTCTAAATAGGCGATATACTTTATCACTTACATAGTTTAGGTTAACTAAATCTTCATACAAAGAGTTCATTTTGGAAATCACTTTAGTTACTTTCCCCCCACCCATTGAAGATGGAGTTTGTGAAGAGCAACAAAAGGACATGTGAAATTGCACCGTGAAGGATATATTTATGTTAAACACTCTGCACTTTTACCGGGATAAGACCCAAACAACTTATAACAGATTTATACAAGAAGTAAAAAATCTTGACAAATTGCTCACCTGCGAGTGCAATGATCGATTTTGAAAGAACAATGCTGAATACTTTGATAGCTTACTTTCCTGAAGTCGATGTTTAAAGGCTACTATTTTTCATTTGTGCCAAAATATTTACAGAGAAATACAAAGAAAGTAGTTTGGTTTACAAAAACATTATCAATACAATAATAAATTCTCTTTCAAATGAGAATTATAGCAGCCCTGCCTTTATTACCCCTGAATCTGTTCATGAAGCGTTTGAAGAGCTCTATCAGTAATTTTCATTTAACTAGAACTATATCTTCTTCTTCTTCTTCCTAGCTTAAAAAACCCATCATTTTTATATGGGGTCGCCATTGTGAATGAGTTGTCTCCATCGATTTTTGTCCTGTGCCTCGTTCTCATTTATACCTTTCAATACCATATCTCCCCCTACACAATCACGCCATCTCTTTCTTGGTCTCCCCCTCTTCCTTCTCTCCGCACTTCCATTTCCATCGTATGTCTTCCAACATGACGTTCCTTCCTTCGTAACAGGTTCCATACCATCGAAACCTTCCTTCTTATATTTTCTGCGATCCACTTATATACTCATTTCTAATCCTATCTTCTTCTTGTTACTCCCGACATCCATCTCAACATTCTCATTTCTGCTACATCCATCTTCTTCTCTGTTTTCCTTATACATGCTGTTTCTGTTCCATATAACATTGCTGGTTTGACCACCGTCCTATGAACTTTCCTTTCAATTTCAGAGGGACCTTCTTGTCACAGGGGACCACTGATGTAGACTTCCAGTTATTCCATCCTGCCTGAATTCGATGTGTTTCTCACCTCTTAACTAGAACTATAATAAATGTAAAAACCAGCAAACGACTGTACGATGTATATATATATTTTCTGTTTGGAACAATATAAGCAATGAAAAATAATACAAGTTACTATTATCATTGGTTGCTTACATTTTCATGACTTTAAATTTGTCACGGGGGATTCTGTCCACGCGGGATTTTGTCCAGGGGATTTTGTCCTTGGAGGATTTTGTCCTATGGGGAATTTTGTCCTCAGGGGGATTTTGTCCTAGAACCATGTTTCATAGTGCAACTGCGAGGTTTTCACATCCACATGTAAAGAGGCGTTTCCTTCATGTGAGGGCGGGAGGGTTCTCTGTCCACCTCTAGGTGGCCTTCGACCTCGTGCTAAGCTGCATCAGAATCCCAAGCCATTTGCAATTCCAGGAAATCAGGTCACTAGATAGAAACTACTATACTGCGTTTACTTTTCTAAGATCGTTCTAGTGGGGCCAGGTAGAAAAGGCAGGTTGCCATATCTACGGGTATGTAAGTCCCATCAAAATGCTTCCCGCAGATATAAATCCTCTTAGAAGGATTCGCTTTAGACCATGGATGTCGAGGGAAAGGGTATGCTTACTTCCCTGTTAACTTTTTTTTTTTTTTATTCCCGTATTCTATCTAGCTATTCCTTCTTTCTCTTTCTATAATTATAGATACGCTGAATGGCATGTTGGCATAAACAAATTCATAAGTCAATCGATCTATTATGCCTTTAGAAACATTTTTATCAAAATCATCCAAGCCAGTCACAGACTCACTTTTCCTTTTCTTGTTTGAAACACCACTATATTTCCCCCTTATCTTGTTTTCCTTGTTAAGTCTACGAATAGTCATTTCTGACACTTTTTTTGTTGCTTCAAGATGTTCTCTGGATAGACCTTTCGAAACATGAGTTTACAGGACCTTCATGATGGCTTTTATAAAAAGAAGGATTTCACGAAATTATAGACTATTTCCTTGGCCTCAGGCCTCAGGTTTTAGCAGAGTCACTTGGGCTGGGGCTGTCCATACTGTTCACAGTGGGGGTTTGATCGAGAGCGAGTATCCTTTAAGGATATTGACCACGACCTTTTAAATCCTCTTAAAAATCATAGGTCCCCTAAACTCCAGATCTGGCATCTGTTAATGAAACGAAGGTTTTAACGATGAATGACGAAAAAAATAAGATATTCAAAATATCTGATGCAAACAAAGAACCACATTTCAAGAAATGAAAACTATTCCAATACACTCCATGAAGCTAATATGGTTACCATAACATGAAAAATTGGCAGCATATGATATCTTTACAAGCCGCACCACAGCGATCTCATAAAAGTAAACACACTAAAGTGACTAGGCAGCAATGACTCACCGGCAGTATTCATTAGAATATGGTAACAATTTTATCGAAAGTGCGACAGGAGGAAATATAATATTGGGATAGTTTATAACACACATGTATATTATGATATATATATATATATATATATTATATATATATATATATATATATATATACATATATATATATATATATACGTGTGTATATATATATATACTATATATATATATATATATATATATATATATATATATAATATATATATATATATATATATATATATATATATGTATATATATATATATATATATATAGTATTATATAATATATATATATATATTATATATATATTATATATTGTATATATATAGATATATATATATATATATATATATATATATATATATATATATATATATTTATATATGCACATATACTATATATATATATATATATATATATATATATATATATATATATATATATATATATATCATAATATACAAACAATGTTTCCTAGTGTGGACATGGCTTCAGGATAATAAACAAAATATCACATGAATATTTTCTACCGTAACTTACCAAGCAGGAAAAAATACTCGAAAGTTTACAGTAACGTTTGCATTTTACATTTTTTGCGGTGGGGAGGGTTTAGGAGAGGCCAGATTATTAAAAATTATGTTTATAAAACTACAAACAAAACACTTCTGGAGTATAATGACAGAGGATCATACGGCTGAGTGAAGTAGAAGGGAGAGTTTTGGGCGTAAAAAGTTAAATTGGCTGTTTTGAAAAGGTTATCCCTCCCCGAAATTCCATCATCTTCCAAAGTTGGAACTTTCGACTGCCTGTTGACTCCTCAAATTGCTGTTGTTTCTCATTTGGATTTTTCGAACTTTCCATAACGAGGTCACGAGGAGCCTTCATGCATTTGATTGAAGTTAAAGCAGTCGAATTTGTTCGGCTCTCTGGAAAACATAAGTGCAAAACTCGAAGAATTGAGCAGGAATTTTCGTAGTATACACGTCCTTTGTTGACGAAGGCCAATGGATCGTTGCCGCTGACCTGTTGGTTTTTAACCGAGATCAACCATCATTCCGTTGTCATTGTCTCTGGTGCTCATCTTGAGCCATACCATAATATTTTTACTGGGAGCATTCCTCTGCTTAAAGTTACTTATCTAAAAGCTTTGCGTACTAAAGTGCAATATAAGAAACTTTCCCTTGTCGATAAACGAAAAGATTTTGTGAATATCATCAATCTTAGAATAAAAGTTCCCTATCTGTTATGTATCGTGTATGTGATGAAACAAAGTGAAAGGAAATTCGTCATAAGTTAGAATATTCATATAAAACTACATGTTTTTAAAGGCCAACCAAAATGCAGCACAGCCCCAAAATTACAGGAGAGAAAGGAAGGAAGGAAGTGATGATCCTAAGATTAGGTAGCAGTTACTTTCCTTTTGTGCGTATTTAATGCCTACATGTCCGTGGGCTTAGAAACCCTAGAACCTAAGATGAGACTAAAAACGCCTAAAATATTTCATAAAAGGAACCTTTGACATGTGTACATCTCCAAATTCTCTTATAGAATGTGAAAGCGTTACGTCCCAGCTTCTATATCTATACATACTGTTGCAATATGCATCGCTTGAATACCGGATGCAATTTGACCCTGTGTTGTCAGAAACCTTTACACCTCTGAGCGCTCGAAATGTTTTGCTCTGCCGTGTTTCCATAATGTACTAGTACGTGCTCGATATTGTTCAGTGTTGCGACGAACACTTTTATCACTTTTTTGCTTAACTCAGCTGTACGTTGAGTTAATTATCCGCATTATGGAATGCTTATGTGTTTTGTTCATTAGAACCTTTTTCCGAAGTAAAGGACTCACTACAAAGTTTATAATATTTTTTTATAAAATCCCAGGTAGAGGGATAGTGCTTTTAGTGAGCTCATGCAGTGCACTGAAGGGCCTTTGTATGGCATCCTTTTACTATACCTCCGTTCATATTATCTTTTCTTCCATTATATTTTCCATCCTCTCCGAACAGTTTTTTCATAGTGCAGCTGCGAGGCTTTCCTCATTTTACACCTTTAAAACCGTTTTACTTTGAGTTTCGCAAACAGTATTTGGCCTATGGCCTAAATTTCACATTCCATTCAAATCCATTCTAACGAAATTTATATGATGAATAATTTTCACATCTGTTTTTACATTCCTCAAGTTAAATTCCAGCGCATCTTCGCGAGATGAATAACTTAATTATTATGAACATTCTGTATCGCGGCTGGATGTTTCCTGAAACCTTGTCGTGGGAGAACCTTGAATTATTCCAGTAGTTTTTCTGTTATCACCGTCAATGGTTTATTTTCAATTTTTATTTTATTTTATTTTATTTATTTATTTATTTATTTTTTCTATCTGGACCTTGTATAAAAGGTCATTCATTTTGATAACACTGACGCAAGTAATCGAGTTCTCTGTAGAGTGTGTAATGCTGTATGCAACTCTCAGCCACGGCCCATGAAGCTCTCAGCCACAGCTCATGAAACTTTCAGCCACGGCCCGGTGGTGGCCTCTGTTGTTGGCACCTATAGTGGTGCCAGACGCACCATCATCGCTAACTTTAACCTTAAATAAGATAAAAAGTACTGAGGTTAGATTGGAGGGTGGGTGATAAACATACAATTGCAATTGCAGCCCTCTAGCCTCAGTAGTTTTTAAGATCTGTCAGTATCATCGTGCAGGCAACATTCATCATCTCTTAAAGGTGTATTTCCGGGAAGTTTTTGAGTGGACCAATATCTGGGTCGTAAGTCAATATTGACAATAGGACCCGCTAAGTATAAGCTGTCCATTATGTCAATATGGGTGGCAAATGGGACATTTATATCCTCACTGAAAACATTCACGGTTTTTGTTAGTAATTCATATATAAAGATCTATTTATCATCTTCATTATATCCTCTTCTCTTTTGGTGCTAAAGTTTTCCTGAAATATAAACTATCTTTTTTTTTTTTTTTTATCTGGATTTAATCGCTGTGGCCTTTGGATTTTTAGCAACCGACCATAATGTTAGTTATTTTTCTCTATCATCCTTTATTACCAGAGCTCGTTTCCTTTGGGTCTGCACAAAGCAACACCGAACACCAGACTTAATAGGAAAATGTGGAAACCATCATCCATGAGAATTTTATAGTGTGAATCCGCGTCCATGATATACAAAGACAACTTTGTGGGGTTCCAATAATTATTTTCTAACTCCAGTAATTTTGTCCGATACTGAGATGGGAGAGTAAGATATATTTAGTAAAAGTTTTATTTCCTCGTGCGCGTGTCCGCAATTACTGTTCCATGTTCTAGATATGAAGAAAGGTGAATAGACAGGAAATAGAATAGTTTTATGCGATTTAAAATAGCCACTAGCTGGGGTAGCATCCAGTGAACTGTTTAAGTAAATAGAAATTTGTATAAATGGTGTTTTGCAAAAAAAAAAAAAAAAAAAAAAAGCTCAGGATTAATCCATGGGAAAAATTTACATGTTCAAAATGACAAGATTCGAAATAAATATAGTATTCGGATTAATCATTAGTCCCAAATGACGTTTAGGAATTAAATTGTTAGGCGCTTACACTGACAAAATATACAGACAGTCCGAGAGAGAGAGAGAGAGAGAGACGAGAGAGAGAGAGAGAGAGAGAGAATGAAAGGTGTGTTTTTTCCTGTTAGGAAAAAGGGCGCGTGGAGTGGGAGTCGGTCGACAGCAGAAAATTACTTTGAAAAGTGAAAGTTTTTGGGGAACTGATTTATTGACAATCACGTAGCAACGACTCTTGGGGTCTTCTATTGGCTCACAGAAATAAATAAATTTTACTCTACACTCTCCCTTGTAAAAAAAATATATACAGTCCTTTTTTTAGGGAAATGGGGAGGAATTAGTTTTGCTTTACGTTTGTTTTTCTGTATCATTATGTGTTAGAGACAAATATTTGATTTCAAGTCTTACTAAAAAGCTATAGTGCATATTGATTAATTGGCTTGACAAACGAGATAGCGGGCGTTTTCTATAATTTATTAAGTTTCTTGGTAGTCACTTTCAAACAAAATAAACTTTAACGGTTATCAGTATTGATATTACAATGTAAAATCATCCTACTGCATTGTTAGTATTTGCCTCTTTAAACTTCACTTTTATGTGGAGCCTTTTTGCATTGAGTTCGTGATTTCGTTGTGTCTCTGTGGAGCAAAATACTGCAAACACTTCTGTCTCTCCTGTGCTACGTGATAAATACCTGATAAAAGAAATACAATAGGAATTGGAATGCCATACCGCCGACAAAAAATCATTATTTATGTAATTTCCAAATAACATTGAGCCTGTGTAGTTGTTTGGAGCACACCATAAATTCTTTATAAATTCGATAACTTTAATATAAGTAAAATATGATAACGAATAGCGTATAGAATATTGCTTGTAAATGCAGAAGGGAAATACAGTCGTATTCCTAAAACCGTAATGCTGTTCAGTTCGCTGAACTCAGTTGTTGGAAAAGAGAAAATATATAAATTATTTGCTGTAATTCATTTCATCCGAATTGTGAAAAATGACAGTTTTACAGAGGTGTAAAAGAATGCCGAAATTATTAAAAATTTTATAAAAAAAGATATAAGCAATGGATATTTTCAGTCTAACTTATTTCCACGTTCGAATTCAGAAACACACGCAAACACACGTATGTATAAATCTTAGTTTCTTATGCATTATTTAGGTTTCAATGTTCTCTCTCTCTCTCTCTCTCTCTCTCTCTCTCTCTCTCTCTCTCTCTCTCTCTCTCTCTTCATTTATTTATTCATGAATACGCCTGGCCCTGTGAGAAAAATCCCCCGTAAAGATTATGGGAGTCTGCTGGTCATAAATAATCTCGTTTTACCAGATTTATGAATAATTCAGATATCGCTCTGTATTAACCTAAAGTAAAGGAAAACCAGATTAGACTCTTTCACTGTTATTACGTCTTTCTGAAAGAGGCATTTATACAAATTATTCCTCCCAGATGAATGATGATAGAATTATGTTAAGCTTTTTGAAATATCTACAATTTTATTTAAGTAATACAATCAAATTCGAGAAGCTTTGTGAGTTTACCTCCTGCTCATGTTATAAGTAAAAATCATTCATTAGAGTTTGCTTGAACAGACAAAAGCCAAGACGTGTTCGACTACATATCTCAGGGTTCCGGGATCGTTTCCCCGCTTCATAGACAAGGAATCACAGCAATTTATTTCTGGTAATAGAAATTATTTTCTCGATATACTGTGGTTCGGATCCCACAATAAGCTGTAGGTCCCGTTTGCTAAGTAACCAATTGGTTCCTAGCCACGTCTAGAATATCTAATCATTCGGGACAGCCCTGGGAGAGCTGTTAATCAGCTCAATGGTCTGGTTAAACAAGAATATTCTTAACGACAAAGACAAGAGCTCATTATACGTTCAGATGCTTCTCGGAACGAGGAAGTTCAATTTTAGTGGAACTCTCTCTTCGCGTCCTCTGTGGAGTTTGAACAGCCATATTTAACACGGGAGACTAAACAGAGAGATAATAATAAAATAAAATAACACAACAAACATCAGTATTGGGAACATAGTCAAACATCTTTGTGTATCAGTGTGACTGTAGTTTGGGAATGTAAAGAAATGCTAATGTATATATTCGTCAAGAGACCCTTTGCAAAGAGGTGGGCCATAAATGCTAATGCGTAAGAGTCCATCAGTGTATCAAAAGAGAATTATATAGGTACAACTGATATGTAGTTTAGGAAGAAGCTATATGGAAAGGTCATTCAACAAGAGACAAGGCTTGACAAATAACAAAAACACGCAATATCCTAATCGTGATGAATTATAAGCTATCATGAACTTATTTTCAGTTATATAGCAAATTTTTGTAGGTAGAATACTTTGTTGTCAACCTGAATTTTCTAGAAATAAAAAAGTAAATAAATAAGATTGCTGCATTCATTATGGTTGAGGAATAAAAGTCCCTTCTTTTGGGGAAACGAATTCATAATCCGGAAATCGTCCAAGATTTGCAAAAAAAACAAAGAAAAAATGGTGATCGTCTTAAAATTGGTCGAGAATTTAGACCTGAAATAGACGAGGCAAAAGAGAAGACACTTTCTGTATTTCATGATTAGAACGCACACACATACGCGCACACACACACACACACACACACACACACACACACACACACACACATATATATATATATATATATATATATATATATATATATATATATATATATATATATATATATAATATATATATATATACATATATATATGTATATGTGTATATGACTCGTAAAAATGTTATGTTACAACAGAATTCCATCTAATAAAAGGAGCCCATAAAAACACCCAAAATATAGAGGGAAAAATACTATATTTCAGAGACTGCCGTCCTCCCTCTTCAGGTAGATGAATGAGTAAAGTTTACAGAAAAGGTGGTAGTTTTTACCAAGAGATCAATCCACAGGTAAGCCAATTTTAGGTCACCCCCACTGATAATCTTCCTTTAATCTCCTTAAGCGGTTGGTTGAATGAAAATCTTGTCGATCACATCTGAATCCCATGCTCCTTTTGAGATGTTCATTACCTGCTCTCTTTTATTAAGGCGATTCCATCATTTGACTCTTATACTGGCAGTTGCTGCTAGAAATTATACGTGACAAATTCCAATTTTTTCTATGGTTATGTTCCATTATATTGGTTGAAAATAGCCGAGTTCTTTTGTCTATACCTAACCTGACCGTTTGTGTTGTATTAGTCTCTGTGGAAGTGATTTTCCTGAAAATCCGATGCAAGATCGGTCAGTCCTGGCATGGGATCGTAAACCCCTGTGTCCTTGGGGGGATGTCTTTTGTTGGACGTTTAATCAAGGATTTGGCTAAGTTATTTGGGTAAGTAAATGCAAAAGGGTTAGATTTTCTGAGGGACTGGGTCACTGTCTTAATCCTGTCCAGATGGGGAATTTTTATCTTATTATTGGGTGTATCTGGTTTTGTCTTGAGGGGCTTGGTAGAAAATTACGTTTAGTTCAATTAGTTCAAATTATTTTTCATGGAAATCTGGGGAATGAATTCCTAAAGCAGGTTACTGGCTACACCTATCTTGATGGCATTGTCCTGATAGCTAAAAATAGTGAATGTACGAAAGTGAGAATGATGGTTTTCTGTATGTGGTAAATTTGTATTCTGTCGCGTCTCTGATTATCAAAACATCAAGAAAAAAGAATTTTGTTGTGGGCTGGTTCCCATTCAACATTCAATTGATGCTGGGCACTAATGCGTTTTATTTTGAAAGGAATTCATTAAATTGCCTTACCTATTATCCCAAAAATGTTAAATATACATCTACATATCATCATCCACAACATGTTTTTGGGTTTTATTGCATTTATTACTATAGTTTCAAAGTACTCCATGTACAGATTGGCTAAAACAGGACTTAAAGGACTACCCATACTCACACCGAATTTTTGCTTATAGGATGATTCCCCAAATGAAAATACGTTATTAGATGCACATAATTCAACTAACCTTTATTATTTTGTCAAGCACTAATGGGAAATGATCTCAATAGAGGATAATTTGGTGTTTTATGGGCTCCTTTTATTATAATATATATATATATATATATATATATATATATATATATATATATATATATATATAGCTACAATGTCCT
Source organism: Macrobrachium nipponense (assembly GCF_015104395.2). Taxonomy (NCBI): domain Eukaryota; kingdom Metazoa; phylum Arthropoda; class Malacostraca; order Decapoda; family Palaemonidae; genus Macrobrachium; species Macrobrachium nipponense. Next base: position 152,029,948 of record NC_087201.1, on the reverse strand, counting down.
TTAATATCTAATTCGCTCTACCTCGGAATTAATATATTTTCATATATGCTTAACCGAAGGGGAATTTTTTTTTTTTTTAATTTTTTTTTTTTTTTTTTTTTTTTTAATCGATAATAGACTTGCCTGGACCAGGGCGCGAACCCATGGATCCTTTCAAATCCAGGAACGTCAGTGAAGCTTTTATTTAAAGTTAGCCTCTCGCGGCGGTAGTGTAGTAGGTAAAAGCTTCACTGACGTTCCTGGATTTGATAAAGAGGATCCATGGGTTCGCGCCCTGGTCCAGGCAAGTCTATTATCGAGAAAAAAACCCTTCCCCTTCGGTTAAGCATATATGAAAATATTTTAATTCCGAGGTAGAGCGAATTAGATATTAAAGGACATTGTACCTCGATATATGTATATGAATCACGGAAATGTGATGTAACATATATATATATATATATATATATATATATACATATATATATATGATATATATATATATATATATATATATGGTTTTTAATTTTTTCCTTCGTGGCAAAAACCTTTATTTATACATAGCATCACGTTTTATATACTTCTTGATCAGGTTATTCATATATATATATATATATATATATATATATATATATATATTATATATATATATATATATATATATAATAGATTATATATATATATATTATGTATAGGTCTTTTAAGCAGATACAATTTTTTCATCTATTAATTGTAAAAGAAATTAGAAAATTATCTTGAAAAAAATGACATTCTTAGCAACCAGAAAATGAAAAGCTTACAAGTATGCAAAAAGCAAAATAGATATTGATAACGAAAAGAAAAGAAATGAGGAGAAACAAAATAATACTGGAACGTATGGGACCGCACAAAGAAACTGGAAATGGCCCCAATTTAACATAGCTGGATGCGGGTGTGTTTAGTCTCAGAAATTAGGAAATGTGATAATGGTGGAGGCAATATTGCATAAAATGGCTTTCTGTCAGTTACTGGAAAGCTACAGTATTCTGGCAAGAAGAGAATAGCATTGTGGCAACTAAAGAAAATAGAGTACAGTAATGCTGAAAATTCTCTTTTCCATTCGAATGGGAATCATCATCAATGGAAATCTAAATATATAAATTTACCCACAAGTTGAGTAAAATTCTTAAGAAATTCAGTACATTCAAGAAACGAGCGTTTGTCCTTCCTATCTGTAGGTAAAGCTCGTCTTGAGAGATGGTTGTTCAGCTTCACAATGTCAAGTGTTTATATCCCAGTCCAGAAACCCAGAAGAATACTAAGAATCCAAAGCTGAATGAAAAGAGTGATGAACCCACCCCCGCTGGTAATGCCCTAACTGTGGAAAAATGTTTGCATATCCTACACTGTAGGGAATAACACTTACATCTTTATCCTGTGAAAAAATGAACACTTGACGAATTATACCATGATTTGGGCAATTGTTTGGCGAGACTAGAAAAATTATACAATAAACGATAAGTTCTGCAAAATATCATAAGCAACATAAGTTGCAGAGATCGGTTAATCAGCGAAACTTTCCTTCAGTACCTGAGTATTGTACTTCATTTACACCAATTACTTACAGTCTTCGAACGCTGGTCCCCAAACCCACCCGTTTCGCTCAAGGACTGACCAAAATAGCTACAACAGAATCACCACTGCCTCCATACTGTAATCTCTCTGAACAAGGTCAACAGTATTTCCAGAAGTAAAGAATAAAGGCAACGATTTTTCTTCAGCTGCAAGATAGCTTATGACAATAAATCCATTTAAAGAAAAAGCATCAAACAAAAATAGAACGTCTGTTTTATGTTTCTTAAGACTAAATATAAACTAGGGAATATAATCCTACAACATAAATTATATATTGGGGACTATCCTACGACGCAAATCTCTAATTCAACGGTCAATTACATTATGGTTGAATAACTGGAAGGAATTAAAGATATCAAGTCGTAAAAGTCCAACTCAAATAATAATCACTGGATTCTTGGGTAGTATTTTCAAATGCAAGGAGAAGCACCCATCATTTCAACATTGTTTCCTCAGAGCATGACATTTCCATTATGAAATAAAAGTCTACAATCAATATGTTAGTTTAAACCAACTTGAGAGGCGCGTGAATCATCAAGGATGAACATTCTCCAACTGTAACAGATGTACCATTCTTGCTTTCTGTTCACTAGAAAAAAAATATTTCCCATCAAAGGGGAAGGCTCTCTCTCTCTCTCTCTCTCTCCTCTCTCTCTCTCTCTCTCTCTCTCGTCTCTCGGTTAAAACATAACTAGACTTTGCTTTTCATTTTTCTGACCAATCCTCTTGGTCATCACAATTCATTAGCTATCGTAGTTACTAAAATGTAAGATATTGCCAATTAACTTTAATCACAAGGAAAATACGAGAAGTTGTGATCGTCCTCCCTGTGAAATGATGGGCATTTACGTCCTCTCAGATTCCCTTATTGTTTTTGTTTCGTACTTGACACATTTATTAGAATTTGATGCTCTCATTCAGGTGAGGGACGCCCGTTTTCAGTCCACTCTTTCATTTCACCCGTAATGGCTCACAAAGTCGGGGACTAAGCGCCTGTTCTCCGCCGCTTGATTGGAATTTCCGAAGGGGATATTCCCTGATCTTGTCTGAGTTGTCAATCGTTTGTTATAGAAATGACAGTAGGAAATGGCCTTTATATGCTTGGAAAGCATAAAGGCAGGAGAATCGATGTAACGTGATCCTTACGAGGCTAAAGAACTCTCAGAGTTGAAAATTTAAGGATTCCTTGTATCATTCCTTTGTTGCATCAGGTATCTCAACATGGGAATTTTTTCCGTTTATATTCTGAACTTCTATCTGATAATTTTTACAATATTGCACTTTTATCGTTTCAGTAAAGTCTTACAACACAAATAAGGAAACTGGGTTAAGTTTGAGCTATGATGCGATTAAAAAATATGAACGCAGCATGAATAATTATGGAATAGAAAATTAGTCCTCTGTGAGCTTATCGTATAATTCCACAAAACAAAGTCTTTCATTGGCGGAAAATTATCACAAAAATCCTAACTACAAGGCAAACCTTAAATGGTAAATCGATCTGTATTGTATACAAGAAATTATGAAACGTAGAAATCAGAAAAGCAAGTCGAGGTATAATTGTACTACAAGAAATGTAAAATTAATGTGATTAAATAACGCAAGTATGTTCTTTAGATTACAAATGTACCATAGCCATCAGCCTTATCAGCACTTAGTTACTACAAGTCTAAAACTACTCGCAAATTTAGAACACTTTCCCACTTCAACAAATTTGATCCTCATTGATTGATTGGTTGATAAAGTTATGTGACGTGACAGCTGCCAGGGTAACTGACGACGAATTTCATCCTTAAACGTTACGATATCCTTGGAAGATCGTCAGAAATTAGTCGGTGCTCAGAAGGAAAGTCTGAATCAAGTTGTTGACTGAAGGTCGTCAATTATTCGTAGGTGGGTTGTAGTAGTAGTGTCTTGTTTCATAATACTATATTTATGAGTTATGGCTTTCGGAGTAGATATTCAGATAATGTATTTTCCTTCTAAATTTCCTGATTTTATTTATAATAGGTAATTATCTGTGGGATGGCAGTCACTTCCACTCAATATGTTTACCTTCATCTATTTTTTCTAGGTCACGAGTTATTTTGAAGGCCAACATTGCAGCTTTTTTTCTTTTTGTCGGGGCATATTTTAATAATGCTCTGAGAGAAAACTATTTCCTGTTAAAAAAACCATTAAAATCAAAATCGCCTCTATTACTCTCCCTTCATGTTTTCACTAAATTTATGACCTGAAAAATGTTTTTGATAGAGAAATTATTTAGCAGTATTTCCGTTCTAGTAAAATCATAACTTAATGTTATTGAATGATATTACGAGGTTTTCCGAACTTTGATGACAGTTGAAATATAGATACCATTGTTATTTGTATTATTGCTGTGGTTTTTTTGTTCTTGTTATGTTTATGAAATCTAAAAAAAAATGTTACTTTCACTTATACATACCGTTTTAAGATCAAATTACATAATGATAACATTAATCGAGGCATTTCAGATCATCACACGTCACTGAGTAGGATTTTTATAAGGTAAATAATAGATTCACCTACAGGAGAGGAGTCAACCCATTCCTATTTGCTCATTCAGCACCGACCCGTATTTCATTCCACCCGAGACTAGTGCAACAACAACGCCGTGCCAGGACAGTTAATGGTTGGTGATCTGAAATGAATTTACCTTCTAGCTCCCTAGTTAGAGCAGTCAACTTTATGACATTTTGTTATATACACGGTATGTAAAAAAAATGTAATGCCTTTTTTACAGATTTTTTTCATTCACGCATTTTACCCAAAGGAAAAAATGATCTTGTGTGAGAAATCGCCAACTGCAGTAGCTTAATACTTGCACATGCTCCTGTTCCGGAGGGCAGTTTTGTAATCCTGTGTAATTGAATTAATTGACACAATTCCAATACCGGTGGAACCGGGCTTCCTTTAGCACTTATTTGTCAGTCTCCGTCTCTCAAACATGCATGCAGCAAGCTGCATACTGAAATAATATATATATAGTATATATATATATATATATATATATATATATATATAATATATATATATATATATATATATAGATATATATCATAAATATATATATATTATATTATATATATATATATATATATATATATATATACATATATATATATACATAAAATATATATATATATATATATATATATATATATATATATATATATATATATATATATATATATATATATATATATATGCAGAAGCCAGGTACTATGTCGTACCTCTAAGTAAAAGGGGATACAATCCACAATGAAGTAAAATCCTCTGTCGTAAAAATATATATTACTTGGACCAGGATTAAGCTTTCGACCATCAACTGTGGTCTTGTTCATTAAAGTGTGATAGTCACCTCAAGAAACTAACAAGTAAGAGCACAAAACATTAGAACAACGGTTAGGTAACAAGCTGGTTCAAATTATGAATGATCAGGCGTTGAGCCCTCGTTCTTTCCAGAATTCGTCTTGATCTTCGTGGGGAATGTTTCTATTGTCAACTGCTTGTTCTATGGTGTTGGGTGGTTTGTTGGAGAAATGACCTGAGTGGAGTAAACAGGAGAGGATGGCAGCATCGTTATTGGCACTATATTTCTAAAGTTTGACATTTTCCCTTTCCTACATCTCTTCACAAATAGCTGTATTTTCTGTACTGCCAGTATTTCCTGCAAAGGTCTCGTTTAATGAAATTAACGCCCCTTCTACTACTCGTCTCAAAGTCCGGTCGTTACATGCAAAAACAACCTTTGTACCTTTAAAATTTATTGCGTGGTTTATCTCCCATGTATGTTGCGCAATTGCACTGTATGAACTTCCCCTTCTGCAAGCAGCAACGTGTTCCCTTCTCTTATCAATGGAACGTCCGCTTTCTCCCACGTAACATTCATTGCAATCACTACAAGGTATTACATATACTCCTGCATTCTCTCTATTACCCGGGTTATTTTTAACGAAGATTTCTTCTTGATTGTTACTGTTGTACTGAAAAACTACGTTGAAGCCGTTCTTTTTTCCTTTAAGCTGCTACAAAATTTATTAAGTTCTCTATTATAAGGAAGAGCAAGAGATGCCTTAAAATCTGCATATTCAGTTATATCATGAGGGACTTAAAACATCGATCTAGCTAGATAGAGACTGTAATATAAAAAAACTTTGGGTAACACAGATTTTAAGGCATCTATTGCTCTTCCTTATAATAGAAAACTTAATAAATTTTCTAGGCAGCTTAAAGGAAAAAAGAACGGCTTCAACGTAGTTTTCAGTAGCAACAGTACAATCAAGAAGAAACTCATTAAAAATAACCCGGGTAATAGAGAGAATGTAGGAGTATATGTAATACCTTGTAGTGATTGCAATGAATGTTATGTGGGAGAAAGCGGACGTTCCATTGATAAGAGAAGGGAAGAACACGTTGCTGCTTGCAGAAGGGGAAGTTCATACAGTGCAATTGCGCAACATACATGGGAGAAAAAACCACGCAATAAACTTTTAAAGGTACAAAGGTTGTTTTTGCATGTAATGACCGGACTTTGAGACGAGTAGTAGAAGGGGCGTTAATTTCATTAAACCAGACCTTTGCAGGAAATACTGGCAGTACAGAAAATACAGCTATTGTGAAGAGATAGTAGGAAAGGAAAATTTCAAACTTTAGAAATATATGTGCCAATAACGATGCTGCCTCCTCTCCTGTTTACTCCACTCAGGTCATTTCTCCAACAAACACCCAACCACCATAGAACAAGCAGTTGACAATAGAAACATTCCCCCACGAAGATCAAGACGAATTCTGGAAAGAACGAGGGCTCAACAGCCTGATCATTCATAATTTGAACCAGCTTGTTACCTAACCGTTGTTTTTTCTAATGTTTGTGCTCTTACTTGTTAGTTCCTTGAGGTGACATATCACACTTTTAGTGAACAAGACCACAGTTGATGGTCGAAAGCTTTAATCCTGTCCAAGTAATATATATTTTTAACGACAAGAGGATTTTGCTTCATTGTGAATTGTATCCCATATATATATATATATATATATATATATATATATATATATATATATATATATATATATATATATATATATTATATATATATATACTATATATATATCTATATATATATATATATGTATATATATATATATATATATATATATATATATATATATATATATAGATATGTGTGTGTGTGTGTGTGTGTGTGTGTGTGTGTGTGTGTGTGTGGAGAGAGAGAGAGAGAGAGAGAGAGCAGAGAGAGAGAGTGCGTGTATTCAGTATGCAATTGGCTGCATAAGATCCAATCACATAGAACAATACGATTTCATTTCAATTTCGTTAGCTAGGCGGACGTATCAAAACTGACACGGTTTTATTTTCAACGGCGAATGAACACGTGAAGCATGACGAGGAGTATTTTATAAAAGTGAGTAAAATCCGGCCGTTTGGGAACCAGTCGGAGATCAGGAATGTGAAGTGGGGGTGGGAATGACAAGCAGGGTGGTGGATGCTGATGGCGCTTGTTTTGGGATCTCTCTCTCTCTCTCTCTCATCTCTCTCTCTCTCTCTCTCTCGTCTCTCTCTCTCTCTATGTTGTTGTCGTCTGAAGGAATAAAAGTCCTCTATGAAGACTGACAGATGCTGAGTATTTTTTTGTACAACAGCAAAGATAAAAAAAAAATTAAAATGAGAAACATGATGTACTATTTCACCCATTTACTGTATCCAAAAAATCATTCCAGTCATCAGTGATTTTTATTGTTCTTTTTCTTAAGAGAGAGAGAGAGAGAGAGAGAGTAGAAGTAGAGAGAGAGAAGCGGTGGTTTAACCACGACTAAGAAAATTGGGCTGTCAGTTGAAATTATAATAAATTATTGACATTATTAATTATTATTAGTTATTGCTTTAGCCTAAAGCTGCGGTCTGACTTAAACATTGAAATGATCTAGGCTTTATCTTTACAAAGAAAAAATATAAATAGTAAACGAAGCAAAGATTCCCTGTTAAATTAACTCTCTCTCCTCTCTCTCTCTCTCGCTCTCTCTCTCTCTCATCTCTCTCTCTCTCTCTCTCTCTTATGACAGTTCCAGTCCAGCATCAAGGCAAATCCCGTAGTATACTTCGAGGATAAAATCCCATTCTCGACCACGAAGACTCCTAAGACGCCATATCACTGTCCTTTATGGGATCCGGAACCTCACAATGAGGGGCTATCATTTAGCCTCAATTTGGAATCCAGCAATGGAAAGCCTACTCGAAAAGGAATGTTTAGTAGTTCCCAAAACTGTTTGTGTGTTATTTATTTGTTTGCCGTTTTGCTACTCTTTGCCAATTCTTGTGCTCTCTTCTCCCAAGAAGCTGTTCAAATCTTAATGTACGTTCATGGGTCATGTGTGGGGTGTTTTGTGTGAATAGTTTCCAAAACAATGGCTTAATATAGGGTCGGTCACTATGCAGAGCGGTGTTTGGATGTGCTCTACATATTTCCATTTTCAATGCCTTTTCCTTGAGGTTTTTAGTTTTTAGAAAAATTTATTTATATTTATTTGATTTATTTGTTTATTTTATTTTTTATTTATTTATTTATTATTATTATTATTTTTTTGAGAGGAAAGGAAGGGAGGTTGCGTGGGTTTTCCAAGCATCGTGAGAGCATCTGATTTCTTCATCCACGCCACAAACAGGACATCTGTCCGTTGGCTAGGATTTGTACTGGCCTGGCCTTGTGCTTGGTGGGAAATATGACAAGATGAGCAAGGGTTATTGCTCTCAAGACTGATGGTTAATCAGCTGTACCTTGTGGGCCACTCGCTTCGCACATTTAAAGATTCTTACCTGATATTAAAATCTGATGGCAAGAGGCCTCAATACTAAGGAGCTTGGCTTTAATACGTCCGGAAAAGGAAATATGTACTAGTGAATATATCTTACTTTGTTTCACATACACCCACTGAAGTTGTAAAAAATATCCATTTGTTCGTCTCTTGGATTAAGTCAATATCCCTTCTCACTATCCTTATTACTCCAAGAAGTGATCGAAATTACTACCTTTCTCGTGTCTGCTTGACGCCCTCGTTCAAAATCGCAGGGAACTTCTGTCAATGAGTTCAGCAAGTTCAAATCAGAGGAGCAGCTAACTTCCATAGTTGGGAAACAAAAAAATAAAAGAATTAGTACCTGGACTCACAATAAAAACATTCTAAACTCATTATGCATACGTTTTGATACTTAACACAGAAACGCAAGGTAGATACAATGTTATATGATCTGCATAAACGTTCTTTTGTATTCACACCGTACTACAGTAATACGATAAACTAATAATCTATCCAAAGAAACGTGTATTGATTAGCCATTCGTCTTCAAAGTAAAAATGAATACAAAACGAGGTAAAATAAAAAATCACATAACAATTACAAGCATTATGATCGATCTCAGTAGCCAAATGTCTTTCAGCGAAGACCAAAGTAATTAAACTTCACACAAACTGTTGAACGAATGAATTTTAAATATAGTAAATGCTTGATTTCTCATTGCTTGAATTTGCTTACGGCTCTTTCTGCAATGTTTCTTTTTATTACCCTGTCCAAGTTTGCTTATACTTTTGTCAATGGCCATACCTTAGTTTTCTTTCTTCTTTAATGTGTCTCTCACGCGTGGGTCTTCTTCTTTCCTCTCGCTTATCTTATACCTCCTTATTATCACAGACTTTAAAAACCTCTCTTGTCCTGGCCATCAAAGCGGAGAATTCGGCATGTCACTTATCATCTCAGAGCATTTTCCGGCCTCTTTGCTAACATAGCATCCAAAAAGTTTACGAATTCGATATCAACAGAAGTAGGCCTGTTACGAATTCGATATCAACAGAAGTAGGCCTGTGTCACAGACAAAATGGATGTGAGAACATCTTCACAAAGGTGTGGAAAAAAAGGTCTATGCCTCTGAGCATAAGCGAATAATCCTGAATCAGTCTTTTTGAAAGCGATCCTGGTTTATAAAAGAGTAGAGTTTTTATAGTTCTCGCGATTCCCCCAAATGTCCGGATCACGCGTCGGACAACTTTGCAGGAGTATTCAGTAGAATGACGAGATGAAGTTTCTACGACCGGGAAATGGCTGTTGAGACATATAAGAGATTCAAGAAATGTTACTAAAAAACTCGGAAAATAAAAAAATCAATTCTCTTCTCTCTCTCTCTCTCTCGCTCTCTCTCTCTCTCTCTCTCTCTCACACACACACACAGTTGTAGCAAGGGGAATTTTCGAAGAATAAATGATATATACGTACCTCAGTTAACTTCTGGACAGTGTGCAATGTCCCTTGGGTCGGGACCCTTTCTTGAACCTCTCGTATATTACCATGATTTCTGATGGCATGATTGCACCACCAATAATCTTAATGAGTGTCTTGTGGGATAATAATCATTATCCCACAATAACAAAACTATCACTTAATCTTTCGTGGATGTATTACTACCATATTTTGTTTTTCTTTATTTAAAGATAAATGTGTTATAATTTAACAGTGCTGTATACATAACTAGGAGCATGGAGGTCATTAGTCCAAATACCATAATTTATGATGGTCGCCTCTGATCACGCGTTAATTTGTCCCGTAACTGGATACTGCCGTCAGTGAAACTCACGGTGCACTGTAGGTGCAACTTGAGGTTCTTTGTTGTGTCCCTTCGTCCCCTACTACAACCCCTTTCAGTTCACATACTGTACCTTCGTTCATACTCTCTTTCTTCCATCTTATTTTTATATTCTACTAGCAATTGTTTCACATTGTAACTACGAGATTTTCCTCCTATTCCACCTATAATAACTTTTTATTTTTCAATTTCTATTTCGGCGCTGTATGAGCTCATAGATCCTAGTGCTTGGCTTTTATATTCCATTCCAGTACATTCCATAAATTAACTTTTGTAAAAACCTCACAAACAGCGAAAACTCACACACACACACACACACCGCAAGCCACGTAACACAAACAAGTAACATGATCCTCATAAAGCAGATGACTTGATACTATAGAGTCATATAACTAAAAAAAAAAAAAAAAAGGAAACAGCCAAGGAAGGAACTTCTCTGCACTCGAACGAGTCAACTGGCCATTGCGGGGTTGCAAAGACGCGGGACTGAAAAATAATAGCCCCTTCTCTCGAGAGCCTTAATAAAGTCCGGTGATTATGAAGGACTTGAGAGTCTTCGCAAAGAACGGAATTTTATCCTCAAAATGTATTGCGGGATTTACTGTGATGGCGGTCATGCCAAAGAGAGAGAAAGCGAGATGATTGTGAGAGATAGTGAATGAAAAAGAGATTGGGGAGAAAGAATTGTCAAGACGCTAATTGATTGGCTTAAGTGCTCCCCCCCCCCCTCTTAGGGATAGATCCTTGTAGCTATGACGTGTTTTTTAGCATCCTGAAGTTTAGTTTTCGTACAATTCTAATATAACAGACTCATTTTTTTATTTTTGTGAGTTACGGAATAGTGTGGTACTTACTTTTCTAGAATATGTAATGCTTTATGCCATTATATGTAAGACTGAAAAAAAACTGAGGGTTGTAGCAGTAACAGTTAAATTAATATCTCCCTAAATGAACATTTAAACATTCGCAATTCGATTCTGGTTAGCAATTACTGAACCCAATCCCCTTAGTTAATCTCTCTCTCTCTCTCTCTCTCTCTCTCTCTCTCTCTCTCTCTGACAATATCCTGATAGCCGTTCATTCACAACTAATTTGATGACCACAGAGTCCCTTGAAGTTGCGAATTTCCTTCTTAAAGTTTCCAAACGTTTGGGATTTTGTGAAAATTTGTATTTTCTTCTTATTAAGGAATAGTTCATGGCCAACGAATTTGATTTTAAAATCTTCAGCAAAATTTTCACACTTCATGGCAAGAAGCTGTTAGTATTATTCTATCAAAAATTAATAATATAATTAATGAGCAGATGTCAAGAATAGCAGGAGTGATAGGTAGGATTCCAGCAGAAATAATAGGTAGGATTCCAGCAGGAATGATAGGTAAGAGTCCAGCGAGAATTATACATATGTTGGATTCCAGTAGTCATTATTATAGGTAGGTTTCTAGCAGGAATGATAAGTAAGAGTCCAGCAGGGCTTATATGTTAGATTTCAACAGGAATGGTAGGTAAGATACCAGCGAGAATTATGTTGGATTCTAGCAGGAATTATAGGGTAGGATTCCAGCATCAGTGACTTGCAGGATTCCAGCTGGAATGATAGGTAGGAATCCAGCATGAATGATACTTATTATTCCAGCAGGAATGATAAATAGGATTCAAGCAGGAATGATAAGTAGGATTCCAGCTAGAAAGATAGGAAGGATTCCAGCAGGAATAATAAGTAGGATTCCAGCAGAAATGATAAGTAAGAGTCCAGCAGGAATCTATGTTGGATTCCAGCAGGAATTATAAGTAGGATTCCACCAGGAATGATAGGTAGGATTCCAGCTAGAATGATAGGTAGAATTCGAGCAGGAATGATAGGTAAGAGCCCAGCAGGAATTATATGGTAGATTCCAGCAGGAATTATAGATAGGATTCCAGCAGGGAATGATAGGCTTAGGATTCCATCAGGAAATGTTAGGTAGGATTCCACCAGGAATGACTAAGGTAGGGATTCCACCAGGAAAGATAGGTAGGATTCCAGCGGGCAGGCAAATTAATCTTTAAAGATATCCAGGATGGAATCAATCAAAATATTTATTTTCACCCATTTATTACTTCATAAAAATGAATTTAGGATATCACTGGTTTCTTGAAACGTAAAAAGGATTTAGGATATTGGACATTTATTGGTTTATTGAAACATAAAAATGAATTGGATATCATGGTTTTCTTTATAAAAAAAGGAATTTAGGATATCATTGGTTTATTGAAACGTAAGTAGTTTGCCTTGGGAAATTCTTAATGAAACTCTCTCTCCATGCCATTGTTTCTCGTCTGAAAAGTAGAATATAATCAAATTGAACACATTAATATGGACATGTCGCAAGTTGGAAAAACACCCGATTCTCTCAGTTTTTATTCTAATGGCTTTCTATGCAACCACAAAAGAGTTTTGTCTACATTGTCAGAAATTACTATCCTCTGTTAATATTCAGGCATCCTGCAAAATTTTTGAGCTTGCAGTATAACCTCAGTGAGCACTATCATTCTTTTTCTATTGTGCGAGGAAGGGAAAGGTTTTACAATTTCATTTCCACACGATGTCGAAAACGAAATTTGCGTTGAAAATATATATTTTTTTAAGTTATTGATCGCTTTACGTTATGGGGAGTATAACGTCAATATGCCTAGTTTAAATGCAGGTTTAGGTATTTGCATAAGGTTCTTTCTCGATTTCGATTTGTGTTGAAGAAACAGAACTCAAAGAGATCCCAACAACGACTCTTTCTGTAACCAAAGGGCTATCTCGGTAACGAGTGATGCTGTACAAACATAAACCGAAGATTTTTTCAGGTATTCTCTTAGCCGAGAGGGAGCCCAAACACTTTACAACGTATTCCCTTTTGATTTCAGAAGAGGTACCGTAATGACAAAACCTCGACTAAAGAGAGGAAAGGATGGAAATGACCTCCAGGGTGAATGTGAATATTTAAA
>NC_087201.1:151989203-152014203 GCF_015104395.2 Macrobrachium nipponense | reverse complement strand
GGTGTTGTTGCTAACCTACAACAGTAGTGTTAAAAGTAGTAACAATATTAATAAGGCAGACGATAACGATCTAGAATTAATGACCATAATAACTACATCAGTTACAAAACAAAAATTAATATTGTTTAATGGCTAGTATCTGTCGTATCATGACTGGGATGAGATCAAATGGGATTTCATTTCCCAGAAATTCATTATCCCGATTCGGTGATTTTGCCATCCACCGCGTTCTGGTAATTGAGCTCTCGTGCGGAATTGACCGATGTTAACATATAATGCAGTGATCTGAATATTCATGGCCACACTTTCCGTATTATGAAATCGACGCTGCCTCTGTTTTCACTGAATAGTTAAAGTCTCAGATGGATGCTAGGCGAGTTCTGTTGAATGGAGATTTTGGACATTAAGAAAAGAACATTTTTTATTCAATATCTGTTTACAAATAGTCACCGGAGAATGAAGTATTTAAAATCCATCTTAAGGTGAAAAAATAAGATAAAAAGGAAAGTAAAGAATCGTGGGAAACGCAGAGAAGGAAGAGGAAATAGTTAAATTGCACCTTGATAAGAAAAAATAAGATGGGAGGGGACATGAAGATCGTAAGAAATGAAGAAAAGTTTGAGGAAATATTTAAGGAAATAGGTATTGAAAGAAACTGTCTGTGATAGAAGAAAAAGCTGTAAAAAGACCTCCTTCTGAAATTCTTGAATTTTTTCTAGCTATTGTTTAAGGGAGATATTTTATTCGGGCATCTCTCTCTCTCTCTCTCTCTCTCTCTCTCTCTCTCTCTCTCTCTCTCTCTCTCTCTCTCTCTCTCTCTCTGAGTTCTTCTTTTTCCCACTTATATTTGTTTGTAAGAGCACGAAAGGATTCTCTATAGATGAGGGTAAACTGAATCTACATTGGGTATGTTTCATTGTGTCCTTCTTCTGTAGTTAGTTTTCTCTGCAAAGCTAATTCGGCTGATGCATGTTAAAGTGGTTAATAGTAAAATTAAGCTGTGGCTGATTGTTAATGACCATTCTCGTATCACAAACAAATGATCATATATATATATATATAATATATATATATATATATATATGATATATATTATATATATATATATAAAAGTATATATATATAGTAATAACGATTCTCCCCAGCCAATAGTGGTGGAGGAAAAAATAACAGCGTAATGGTGCCTACCACGTTTATACTTTTAATTGTTGATTTAAGAATGTCTGATGACAAACTAATAAGTAAAATATTTGTTTACTTTCGAAACAATAAATGGTGGCAAAATATTTGGCAAAATATCCAAGCATGCGTTAGACTTAAATGGAAGTCCTGTAACTATGTAACAACTACAAAACTGAAATATTCCTATTAAACTTAAGAAAACCCAGTTTTGTTTGTATGTTGTGATCGAATAAACTAAAAGGGCTTGAAGATGCAGGTATCCAAGAAACACCCGAGACAGAAAAGTAAATAAGACGAAATCCTTTTTCCTGTGACTTGTAGAGGCTCTACCAAGAGAAATGTGAATCGGGGAAGGCTCTGCTCCGCATATTAACAGGCCGCCGCCTCTGCCTCTTCAGAATAAAGAGAAGCCCTAGCGAAATTAAAGGACCTGCACGAAATTCCTACCTCACATTTGAGAGAAAAGAACTGGAGTGAAAAATGTTGAAGGAAAAGGTGAAGGAATATGAAAACAAAAGATGACAATGACTCTTAAAGTGGAAACATCTTATCTCATATTCACCAACAGACAAGGAAATAAACGAACACGAAAAGGGAAACAAGTTCCACTTCACCATTTGAATCCGGAACAATTTCTTGCAGTTCTTCCGATGATGTGCGAAATTTTCTGACGATTGCGACTGTGATTCCCAAACTGACAGTGTAAACTAAAAATAAACTAAAAAAGTTGTGACCTTTTTATTTACGTCCCACTTGTTTTTACTTCATTCCTCGTACTTTTTGAAATATTCATTGGCACTTCTAACTCTCGCCACATAAAATTTATATTCGCCTGACATGGCGGATTTCCATGTAATTGTTTCTTTTCCGGCTGCCTTTTAAAAATTCCCACTATCGTTGCCTACTCTCCTCTCAGATGTTTACATCATTAATCAAAGTGACATTCCGTCAGACTCCCCTCCACCCCCGCCCCCCTTTGTTCGCTAATTTATTTAGAGGAAGTCTGTCCTGTCAACGGCTCGATTCGCTCCCACATGCGCCACTCTCCTTATCTTCTTTCCGAATTTTGGGAAATGTCCTTGTGAGAGGTATCAAGTAAGAATATTGATGCCCATCCGCCCATCCCACTCCCACACTCCCACACCCACCCCCACCCACAATATGATGTTCATCACAGTTTTTTTTTCACTTTACGTCTGCGAGACTGTTAACAATGAATTTTCAACAAGGACCCACTCCATAAATGAACCTTACTGTAGCAGACGATTTCGACGTGACCAAGGGATAAAATACTGACGCATGAAATCGTCACTTTCCATCTTTCTTATATTTGCTCGTGTAAGAATGCGATATTGTTTTCCCATTCCAGACACTTTCGCAACATTAGTGAAGCTTGCTCGAGGAATCAGAAGATCTAGAAATTACACATATATAAACAAACACAAATTTTGAAAACAGAGAACTCTCTCTCTCTCTCTCAATAAAAGATATATAGATTCAATTAGCTTAGATTCGGTAGATTTACGTCTTGTGATACAACCTACTACCTCGCAAGAAAGAGCGGAGCCGTTCCCTAAAACGACAACAGCTTGTGGTGAAAGACAATACCACACTGGAAATGGCTATCGGAAGACAATGTTGGAGAGAGAAAAGGCACCTCGAAGTGTCTACGGAAACTTGGATACGAATAAATGTGCACTAAATGAAAGACCTTGTTTCTATCAGTTTTCATCACGAGTAAGGCCTGGGACTGGTAACAGTACTTATCTATGGAATAGTCCAAAGCATTCATTTTCCCTGCGGTTTAAAATTACGTCTTCCTTACTGAAAAATTTTATGATTACTTTCAATTGTCATTTTTACAAAATAATTAGAAGAAGAAACACAGGAAGGGGCAGATGTATTAGTAACATTCGGTAGCCACTAAACGGGCTTTGAATTTACGAAAGTTATATGCTTCAATGATTCCTATACTTTTTTAATAACCTCTGCTACTTATTACTATGATTCTTACGGCCTCTGGGAGAGGTCCGCTTCAGGTTCGATATGAAACAAAAAAAAAAAAAAAAATTCAACACCAACAGTTGAAACTGGGGATACGAATATAGAAAGAAACACTAACACAACAAAGGTTTATTTACAAGCTTACTAACAAAGGTAAATACACAATGGTATCTCCTATTTACATAAAAAGGCTAAATCTTACACTGCATGAACTGGGGTAACAGTGAGGTAATTCAAATACTAACTGCTTAGTTTAGCGACTCGTAACAATGGCTTCACAAAAGGAGAACGGCGATTGCAGTCGTCATCTGGACTCGTATTGCAGAAAATAATGTCTACTCTTGATACTTGGAAGGCAGAATTCCCCAAAACTTCTAGGACATTTTCTTCTCTGAAATCTACTCGTCGAGATAACTCGGTCGTCCACTCCTGAAGACGACTAGACAGAATCCAACCAACTCTCGAGCAACTTTTCTTCTGATCCTTCATCGTCCCTTTTCCTCTTGTCTCTCTCGGATGATCTCTGCTGCTGCTAATCTCTCACTGATAATCTGATCTGTGGCTCTTACTGAGGATATCTCTCTGTGACTAACTGGTGATCTCTCTCTCTCGATCTTTGTTTTTTCCTACTTCGTCCTTCTTATTTATACGGCACTCTGGGGGCGGAGCCTACGGCGAACATCCTAGGCTCCCGAGATTAGTAGAACTTCTTAGAAGACTCTCGACGGAATATCGCATCATATTTCGCTGTGTTTCTCCCAACACTTAGGCGCGTGTTGCGTTCCATAACACGCCCAACGATTCCAGAACAACCGCGAAAAACAGGCGCCTCCAACACGGGCACGAAAGCCTCCTTGCTGCCGAACTTCTCGAAAATGCGTTTTCCTTTCCTTTATCTTTCTTTGCTATGAAGCAATTACCATCACACGCCCCCCAAAAGAGAAAAAAAATTAAATCAAGTGATTTTATTTTTCTCTAAAGAGAAGCAAGAATTAAACAGCAGGGAAACAATTCTGCATAAAGCTTTAATACTTCTTCACTCACTCAACCACTCGCGTCAAAACAGAAAACGGTCACTAGGCTACTTATTCTGAAAACTCTAGAGATTATCTGCTTTAACATTATCCTTCTCTCTTATTTTTGGCGTTTTCTGAACTCTGCTCAAAACTTTTCAAGACTACGACACCTCTTGCGTCTTTCTCAAAACTAATCTCTCTTTCTGGGCACAATTACCAAGGGTACGGGCGGCGGCCAGGGTACGGGGCATTCTTTATAATTCTGAAGCAAATTTACATTTATTGCCTTTGCTGTACTCTTACCACACATTAATTCCATAATGTGCATTTCCCCTCTCCTCTAACACTGAAAGAAAACCTTCGAAATTATAAGGTAAAGCGGAGCCTTCTTTCTGTACTAGTACTAGAACTTATCTCTTACACACAAATTCTCTCTTTTGCTCTAAGATCACGGTTCCCTTCAGTTTCCCCTTGACTTCCTCTCGCGCTTCCGTTCTCCTCCACTAGTTGCCAAACATTCTTAAATTGTTTTTATAATATTCTAGATTAGTTATGCAATCATATACTACCCTTACTCTAGACAATGTCCAACCATATTCATAAATACATTCTCAAAAGACTTGCCTACTGAAAAAATATTACACAACAGAGCTCTGGGGATTACTTGATTCGGTTTCCCGGCAATTTGACATTCATGACAGCTTAAAATTTATACCTCTTTACTTCATTTTTCATTTTAGGCCAAAAGTACGCCCTACTAATACACTAGAAAGTTTTATTTACTCCCAAATGGTCCTTGCTCATCGTGTCCTAACTTCAAAACTAGGTCACGAAGCTTCCTAAGAACTACTAATTGTTCTGTGACTTCCCCTTTATACCTGACTTAAGACTAACATAACGACACAAAACTTCGTCCTTTAAACAAAAAAATTTCCTTACACACATCCTCGAGATCATCATCTAGCTCACATTCAAAAATTCGGGTTAGTGTCTCATCCTCTCTCTGCAACATGACTAGCTCATCCTTATCCAAAATGTTAGAGCCTAATTCATCACCGTAACTAGAACTAGATACCGGTACATTTACTAAGTTATTTCCGACAGCTACACCTTCCGTTTGGCTATCACTGTCATCGATAGAGTTAGGTCTCTCAGCCACACTCATGCCAAGATCAACCTCGCTACCTCTATCACACTCGTTCGAATCCACGAACTCACTCACGTTCGAATCCACGAACTTACTCTCGTTCGAATCCACGAACTCTTACTCGTGTTCGAAACCACTAACTTACTCACGTTGAATCCATGAACAATTTATGACCGTAGTCTACGTCTGTATCTAAACCCGACCTAGTTACTACCATTTCAGGCACTGTATATTCCTCACAACAGGATTCACATTCTTGTATAAAGCTAAGTCCATTACCGACAATAATGTCAATGCCATCCACGGGCAAACTGTCAACAACAGCTAGTTTCACTTCTCCTGACACTACCTGACTTTCTAAATTTAACTTCAACAAAGGACTAAGAACACAAAGCGTTAGAAATCCACCTAACATGACTTTCTCTTCCATATTGATTTCTCTGCCCTGTTCGGCACACACTCTCTCCTCCAAGAGAGGAAACTACGCCTTCTGACAGAAATTCACCAAAAATTTTCCTAGTTTCTCTCATTACATCATTCCTACTTGACGAAAAGTTAACTAGAGGTACTGGTTTATTACCCTCCTTCCTTTCTACTGCACAATTTCTTGCTAAATGCCTTTCCCATTGCATCGCAAAACAAGTTAATTCTGAGCCACTAGATGCCAATTTACTTTACAAACCTTAGACGTATGACCACGTTTTCCGCATGTATAACAGGAATAGTCACTTTTACTTGCATTGCTATTACTAGGACTGAAACCTTTACTGCTTTGTACTCTACCAGACGAAGGATCATTTCGTTTCTTAACTAACACTCAAATTATGAGTTAGACCATATTCGTCAGCTAGCCTAGTTGCTCCTACAAAAGATACTTCTCACCTATCCTCTACATAAAGTTTAATCTCTGGTGATACGTTATCCTTGAAGTTTTCTAGCAACACTAAGTTCTTCAAACTATCAAATCCTCAACCTTAGCAGATGTTAACCAATCAAAAAACAGCCTTTCTAACTTCTTACCATTTTCTACATACGTAATATTTTCATCCTTTCTCAAACTTCTAAATATATGGTACGCCTCTGGTACTAGCCTATACGCGCTAAGAACAGTTTCTTTGACAATATCTAATTATCACATTCCTCCTTAGACAAGCAACTATACACATCAAGTGCCCTACCACTCAAAACTGACTGCAAATATAAAGTCCACATTTCTTTAGGAGAACCTACTCATTCCATTAACTTCTCAAAACACATGAAATATGTCGTAACATCTTCCTCATCAAACTTTAGTACTAATTTTAGCACTGCACTCATACTTAACATATCAGCTTCATTTTCGTTCTCGCTTCCTGTCCGACTGTTACGAGTACTTTCCCTTAACCGAGCAATTTCCAACTCATGCATACGCTCTTTCTCTCTCTCTTCCTGCTCATGCATACGCTCTCTATCTCTCTCTTCCTGCTGCATTTTCATTACTGCTCTTGCTTGCTGCACTTCCCTCTCAGCCGCTCTTCATCTCTCTCATATTCTCTCTTTCTTTCTTTTCAACATACTCACGGAGATCGTTCCCCTCTAGACCTAGGAGCTTGCCTGACTCAAAAACTTTCTTTCATCTCGCTCATTCTAGTTCTTTCTATATTCTCTGTTTCAAACCGTTAAAGTGTTGATAGCTTAAGCAAGGTCGCCACAATGTTACGGCCTCTGAGAGAGGTCCGCTTCAGGTTCGATATGAAATAAAAAATATATAATATATATTTCAATACAACAGTTGAAACTGGTGATACGAATCTAGAAAGAAACACTAACACAACAAAGATTTATTTACAAGCTCACTAACATAGGGTAAATGCAGAATGGTATCTCCTATTTACATAAAAAAGATAGAATCTTACACTGTGTGAACTGGGGAACATGAGGTAATTCAAATACTTGCTGCTTAGTTTAGTGACTCGAACCGATGGCTTCACAAAAGGAGAACAGCAATTGCAGACGTCCTCTGGATTCCGTATTGCAGAAAATAAGTCTACTCTTCATACTTGGAAGACAGGAACTCCCCAAAACCTCTAGGACATTTTCTTCTCTGAAATCTGCTCGTCGAGATAACTCGGTCGTCTACTCCAGAATCCAATAAATCTCGCGTAACTTTTCTTCTGATCCCTTCGTCGGTCTCCTTTTTCCTCTTGTCTCTCTCGGATGATCTCTGCTGCTGCTGATCTCTCACTGATAATCTGATCTGTGGCTCTTACTGAGGATATCTCTCTGTGACTAACTGGTGATCTCTCTCTCTCTCGATCTATGTTTTTTCCTACTTCGTCCGTCATATTTATACAGCACTCTGGGGCAGAGCCTACGGCGAACGTCACATCCTCCCGAGATTACTATTACTTCTTAGAAGACTCTCGACGGAATATCGCATCATATTTCGCTGTGTTTCTCCAACACCTAGGCGCGTGTTGCGCTCCACAACACACCCGAAGATTCCAGAACAACAGCGAAAACCGTCGCCTCCAACACGGGCGCGAAAGCCTCCCCTTGCTACCGAACTTCTCAAAAATGCGTTCCCTTTCCTTTATCTTTCTTTGCTATGAAGCAATTACCATCACAGTGACACCAATCAAGGTTGGAACTATTTAAAATAGCATCATGCACTCACATGGGCTCACCCATCATCGTGGAGTCCTTGCCGTTGGACCTTTTCGACATCAAACATAATATATATACAGTTATCGACTGGGTAATTATCCTATATTTATAGTAAATTTAGTAAAAGATATAATTATTCTGTGGTATGAAATAGGATGAATTTTGTTTGCATAACATTTCTGAAACTACGATCACTTCACCAATGATCTAGCAACTGCTTTTGTTAATTACACAAACTTTGTTCGCTTTTATATATCTCTGATTTTTATTCAGTGCTGATATTATTGTCAAAAGGTTTCCAATATTATGGTCAAGATCTTATTTCATTTTCTGTCAGCGAACATGAGGAAAAATAACTATTGTTTTTTTTTTTTAAACACGCATACCGATTATTGACATGTAGTGTATTACGTCTCTCGTTAGTATTTCTTTCCACTACAGTTGTTAAATATATTCCTTTACGGTTCAAATTCCGATGCCCTTGACTGTTCAGTATATTACTGACTAAAAGTAGTTTTCGTTTATTTTAAGTTATAAGACTTATTAGGATTTCTATAAAGTTAACGATACTTTAATACGTGATAAATTCCTTTAGAGAAAATAAATCTTGTTTTCTAATGGCAAATTTCAAAACCAATTTTATTAATAGATTACACTCATAAATTATATGACCATTCTCTCTCTCTCTCTCTCTCTCTCTCTCTCTCTCTCTCTCTCTCTCTCTCTCTTATTAAAGATCGCCGGCAGGTAGTTAATGAACTATTATTTCACTTGATAAAGCCTGGCACTATTCCCAAGTGACAGGAAGCAACGTCCGAATGAAAATTGCTAAATAAGGCCGTGTGCTGGAATCTCTGCTTGGGTAATATTATCCTCCTGAAGTGCGAGTTGGCTAGGTCATAAATAAAACAACAACTGAAGGAGAGGTTTCTATTTTCTTAATAAACTTTTTTTTCTTTTTTTTTAACAGAGAGCAAATCGAGAGAAAACAAGACAACTTACCATCCTACATTCATCCTCAATGGAGGCTTGAGGTCCTTTTCATAAGAATAATCGTAACAGTCTCTTGATACGCCTACGCAGAAATATCTCCCGCAGCACGTTGTGAGAAGACTGAAAACTTTTATGTACCTGAATAGAACTTTTTTCTAGCCGGTATTTATCCTTGAAAAAGTTAAATAGAGGTTGAAGCCAATTTTTATATAAAAAAAAAAAATCAGATACCAAAGTCTCTTGATAGGCCTACGCAGAAACATCTATTCTTTTACTTTCTATATTATGAGATCGCTAGTTTGACCTACAGTAGCTCGGTAACGGCCACCTCTTCTGGACTTTCTCAGCAGACGTCAGGTAAACTATCAAGCTGTTAGTGAGTCGTCCTGCCTCAGAAATTCCATACTGCGTGCAAACAGTTCGTCCTGAAGCAAGTCAAGCATTTCTTGAGCAATTCAGTAAAAGTTCACAGGCTTGCTAGGCCTATCGGGAGCTTTTCGGGAATGCTAATTTGTACCAACCAAGAGAAAGTATAACTCCCTTCCAAGTATGACCTCCGAGCAGTATTTTGGTAGGGTTTCAGCCACTGCACCTCTTCAAGGTTGCACAGGCCCCTGTCCTAATTGCACTTTGCACTTAGGACCGCAGTGGTGTCGCCTCTTCCATGAAGAATTTTGTCTCTGAGAACTGGATGCATTCTTGGAGGCATAATTTACGTTTTTTTTTTTTTTTTCAGTCGGTTTCCCATTTTATTTAATAGGAGGCAGGCTTTCTCTCATCCTCAGTGAATTGGTGGATATTTCTAAAAGCTTCTCGGGATGATTAACCTCTTGACGAAAATATATACTGATGATAGTTAGAGGGAAAGCTTAGGAGCAAGCTTAAAGAACCAGCTGAGGGATGAATCCTTACAAAGAGAGCTTGCTTAGCGATCTAGACGTTTGCTAAGAAAATATGATGGAATCATGACCCACTTTCTTAAGAAAAATAAGGTTACCTTCTGAAGTAAGAAGTTTTAATACATCAGTGTTTATATCAAGACTGGTAACGCTATCCCTTGACGATTATTAATTTCAATGTTTCGTGGTTTAAGGTGTGTGTGTGTGTGTTTATTCTGTGTGCGCGTTTGTCTGTTTCGCTCGTCTGCCTTCCTTTGCATCCATTCCAGATCAGTCGGCGCCTAAGGGTTATCAAATTTGAGTTTTTCACTAAAGGAAGCGATGCATGATGGGTACAAAATCTCTCTTGATTAGCATTTCCATTCCAGATGTTCGTTCCCCGAACTCTATTCATTTCCCTGTTGCGATCGGTTCGTCTTAAGCAGCCCTGTTGCTGAGAGTCAACACCTTTCTTCGTGTAAATCTCAGTTCAATGTTTCTGCGTAAATTTTTTTATTCCCTCTAAGCAGCACTACTCGAGAGAGAGAGAGAGAGAGAGAGAGAGAGAGAGAGAGAGAGAGAGAGAGAAGTATGGATGAGGAACAATGAAAAAATGTATCAATTTTTCCCAGTGCTAAGGTTACTATGGTAGTTTTCTCATTTTTTCCTCTTGAAATCAGACCACAGGAAAATATATATGTATATATATATATATAGATCTATATATATATATATATATATATATATATATATATATATATATATATATATATATATATATATATATAACATGGGGGAAGGACCCCCAGTATCCATAAGGTAAGCGTGGATACGAAACGGAAGGCAGACCCCATTACTCCATTACACACACAACCTATCTCTCTCTCTCTCTCTTCAAGGAATCCAGCAATCCCTCTCTCTCTCTCTCTCTCTCTCTCTACCTCTTTCTCTCCATTCTAACAGGTAGTAAAAATGAGAGAGTTGCATCATAACACTAACGTTTATTAACAAGAATAAATAAATCAATTAACCAAGCAATCCAGTCTTACAGAATAACTCAAAAAAAAACGGTACAATGTCAAGTCACCAAAGCAAAGTCCACACCCCTCCGAGAACTCTTTGTCCCCCGGCATTTCCGATCCGTCTGTTTCAAAGATACAGAACACATCCCGGTAAGTACACACACAAGTTCAAAGACAAAGTTAATAAAATGGAACATCTTACAAGATATCAAACAAGCCATCCCTTTGGCTAAAGTAATTCACTTGGCTAAAGTAATTCAACTCACCCATTTCAGCCGGAATATCTCACTCACTGATAAATAAAAACACTTTGGCATCTGCCATCGTGGCTTTGCCTTCCTCCCACGAATCTCTGTGCAAGTCTTCCCATAGACTTGGCTAGTGATACATTATGAATAGAAGAGGCGCACACGCACACACGAATGCACACTTCGACAACGCCTCATATACTGGCTACAACCAGTTTCCCAAGGCACTTTGAGAAGAGTTCATAAAAACTGTCGTACATTGACTCGACGAACTAAGCATTTTTATCTCACGCCATCCCCTCCCTAGAAACTCATTGATCAGCTACTCTCAGGTCATCACTCCTGCACTGTTCTCCACATTCCATAGGTCACAGAGAATGTACGAACAATATATTATTAATCAAAATCCCTAGGCCTTACAGATAGCTCGGCCACCTATATGCTAGCCCCCGCCTAGCAAAATTGCTTATATAATACAAAACACTGGCCGGCTTAAAATAAAATAAGTAAAACTGCACGTCTCTGGCATTCATAAAATAAAAGTCTTATCACGCTTTATCTCCCAATAACCCAAGACGCATTTTCTCTCATATTTTCTGCATTAGGATTCTTGAATATCCCTCTTCGCTTGTCTGCAAGTAGCTGAACAGACAGCAACAGGCTGTAGCAACTGTAGGAAGACGGAATGCCTCCCTCATCGTAGAAGACTTCTCACGGCTTCTGTGGACCCCCAAAAAACATGCTGTCGAATTCTCTCGAACACCCACGTGGAAATTCTTGTAATCACCCTGGACAACATGGCAGCAACCTCTCTTCACGGCTGGTGGACGTCTTGCTGGTGTCGGGGAACGACTTTTTGGGTGTGTGTTAGTATGTCAGTCAAGTCACTGGTCAATCTAAGAAAAATTACCTCAGACATACTATTTCCATCAAACAATGATCTCAAAAAGTCAGAAACAACTAACTGAACGTCTCCCAATTAACTCCCTCAATATGACTACTAAAATGATAAGTCATTATCGCAACTCTCAAAGTAATAAAAAAAAACATCAATTTCTCCAACTCAATTCTCCAAACTCACACTAGCACACACAACTCAGAAATCACAGCAACTCCACGGAATTCTGCACTCACATTTCAAACTCGAATGTGCTCACAAGAAAAAAAATAAAAAATCGTAACGAGCTCAAGAAAGAAAAAGAAAGTATCTAGTAACATACCCAGACCCAAAAATGTTCTCTCAAGTTCTGACATTTAAACATTTTAACCCACAAAATTAGCAAAAATCTCCAACTTTTAACAGCAAAAAACCCCTTTACTGCTCAATAATTAATCACAATGAGACTTAATGTCAAACCCCCTTTACGTAAGTAACAACCCTAGAAAAATCACATCTCCCGGTAAATCAAATCTCCCGTCCAAAAAAGAAATGCTACTTAAAACTCAATCCCCAAATTATATCTCTCATAGGAAAAGGAAGAAAAACAATAAAAAAAAAGGATAATCACAAGAAGATTTCCCCAATCACAAAATACATAATACATGCATAAATATGCATAACACCCGGTTTATCCCAAGAAATGCTCCATGTAAAGCCCCGGAATTTGCCAGAACGCAAACTCTCACACATGCGCTTTCGTGAAATGCTATAGCCAACATTTCCAGATATTGCGAAATTTTGATCTGTCACCATCAGAGGGAAAGAAACAGCACAGCGCTCATCACATCGCTGTCAGCAGAAAAATCGCCTGCGGACGCATGCTCAAACAACAGCACAAAAATTGTCTAGTCAGACACATAAGTTTGGAAACTCATGATTCTCTAGAAAAAAAAAAGTCTAACTGACACATTTCACAGAATTAACTCCAGGATATGACTAATGTGCACAAAAATTTGTCTCGAAGACTTATTCTCTCAACATGACTTTTCCCAAATTATATTTCTCCAAGAATAACACACTTGTTGAACATAAAAATGCACACATCTCCAAATGACTCGTAATGCAGTATTGCCATTCGCCTCTAAATAGTCACGAAATAAAAAAAAAGAACCTCAGAAATCCTCTTGACTCGAAAAAAACTCCCATAACCACAAAAAAAAAGGGTCACCCGCCCAAGATTAATTCCAACTCCATTATGAGACACCTATAATAATAACACCCACTCGGTTATAAAAATATTTCCTCCATTTAGTTAATAAACCAACCCCCTTATATCATTCTCTTATTTCTCTAATAGCCACATGTCAGTAAAAAAAAAGACACCACTCCAGGAATAGAGAATAATCACCTCCATTCGGCAAAATACAAAATATTTACCTCTATTTCCCAATAACTCCATGTGGAACAAAACAAGGCTCCAAAAAAATATATCTCCAAAAAATGTGCACTCAAGGCAACTAACTCACATACTCACAAATATTGCCCCATAATCTCCAATATGTGTCTTCCATTTGCAACAAAGATGGCTGCAAAATAATTGAACTAAACATAGCTCATATCACATTGGCAGATATCAAAATTGGACCAAAAAAATATATCTCCCATATATTATATCTCAAATTATAACTCCAAAAATAATATATACCTCCAATTATCTCTCCAAATAATATATCTCAATTATAACTCCAATTCTCCAGAGAATAACTCAATGTTATAGTAAAAAAACTATAAAAACTCTCTCCATTTAACATAACTGCTAAAAAAAAACGGGAAAAAAAAGGGCAAAAAAGGCAAATAAAACTGTCTAGAAAATTCTAGAAAAAATCACCAAGTGCCACAAGTCATTATAAACAGAATTCCCAACTCACAGTGTCTAAGCAAAGACTTCCCATATGCACTACGACATAGCCATTAGAAAACTTAACCAAGTTTCCTATCTCTCACAAAGTTGTCACAAATACGACAAGGGTATTGTGCAAGAAAAACTCACAATTTCTGGAACACAAATATCCAGAGAAGAAATGTAGTGCCATTACGTATGCATTCAAAAACTATGCAAAAAATTCTCCCATATATTTCTCTATAGCATCAAATAGCTAAAACACAAAACACGTACCCGAACAATGACTCTAAGTCACGAACTGAGATATATTCACACTAACTGGAGAGAAAAAAATAAATTCCAAATTCACCCATGATAAAAAAAAACTTGTGTCAGCGATGGCTAATTTCCAAAAAGGAGAAAAGAAAAAATCAACGGAACCATTAACTATCTCCCGTAACTCACTAGATGTCAAGCAATTATCTGCTGAAAAAAAAAAAACTAAAATAATGTGTTGTTAGTTCCTCCCAAAATCAAAAAAAGGATTTCACCTCCCTTGATAGCATTAAAACGCCCACGTATTAGCATATAAAAAATCAGTATCAGAAATATCATTATCACAAATCATCAAAAAAATTGCTATCATCAAAATCATCAGTATCAGTACAAAAAATATCACCAATGTTAATGCTTGTCCATTCTCCAAAAATTCAGCAAAAAACTCAGCAAAAGTTCAGCAAGATTCCACACAATTCACCAAGATTCAGTCAGATTCATCAAGATTCAGCAAAACTCATCCCCGTGAATCACTGAAATATTCTCCAAAGTTACAAGAACTCAACAAATAATAACAACACAAGACTTCTCCCATTAATTCATTGTAATAATTTCTCCTTGAATAATTATCTGTAATAAGTAATTGAATTTCCATTGAAATAATCTCAAATCTCTCGCAAAACAATTCTCCCGTAATGATAATTATACTTAAGCAAACTCCCGTGACACATCTCAAGATAACAATTATTAATAATAACAATAATAATAATCTAATAACTCTAGCAATAATTCTCTTGCAAAGATCTCAAGTAAGGTGTGAAATTCAAAATAGCATACAACAGTAATGCTGAATCTTACGGTATACACCATTTCCACATGCAACCCCATGACATAACACCATTGCCACACAAACACAGATACAACACCAATCATCGGCATTTCAAAGTAATTTCTCCAACACAACAAAAAAAATAATCTGTGTATCCCCCTTATATTTTTGTGTCTTTCAAGGCACAAAGAAAACATATAACAACATCCCGTGCATGTTAACTACTTTTCCCCCTCATTCACGGAAAAGAAAAATTTCTTTTTATTTCCTTTTCTCTTCTCCAAGAGAGAGAAAAAAAAAATTTTTTCTAAAAAAAAGACTCTACGGGCATTTCACTTCATCAAACTTATCAATCAGCTGATATCTTAGCATCCAATGTCAAGGCCAGACTTGTCTTCAACAGCCACAAACAAAAAAAACAAAAAAAAAAAAAAAAAAAAAAAAAATGGGAGTTCACCCACACTGAGAAAAAAAATTTCTCACCCCCCCTGAGAACAACCCTCAGTCGAGCGACAGAACAGCGAGGCATAACAGCAGTATCCCCCATCTCCCCTTGAACAGTGTCTGAGGACCCCTTCCAAGGTATACACTAGTATCCATCCCTGCACTATCTCTCTAGGGAGGCCAGTGGTACCTTCCATGCGACTATCCCCCCGAGGGATGCCAGTATACGCCTCGCAATACAACGCGCCTGTCTGCAGAAATGTGCTGAGCCCGTAAAATTGTGGCCGCTCTGTGTCACTAAGCCAAATATGATTATCCAAGCACAGTTCACATGCATAGAAAAATACACCTTAATACATCTTATGTGTTTAAAACAAAGACAAATACGTCTATTATAAACACGTGCAAATAAAGAAAACACGTCACTATGGGGCAAAGACAAGAAAATTGTTGACCTCTTGAACCAATCCCATAACCTGAAATATTTAAACAAAAACCCATTCCTTCAAAAACAATAGTTTTAACACTCACCACTCCTAAATGGGAATAAAAGAACTTGAAATTCTCGTAGAATACGTAAATCTCGTCGGCACAATACAAATGCGATCGGCGAGATGAGGCCCTAGCAACCGTCACTCATGAACTAGACTGAGTTGCTTGTCTCACGACTCCCGCCCTGAAGAATCTCGGTAACGGGCAATTTGATGACCCTAATAGAAATTTCTTTCCTCATCCCCCATCCCACGGACGGATATTTTCTCACCCCTTTTATTTTCTAACTGGCCACCCATCTCTACATTGGCGTTACTAGGCATAGAAAGCAAGAAAACTTTTATATCCCCTCTTACCCGTCTGCCACCACTATAACATGGGGGAAGGACCCCCAGTATTCATAAGGTAAGCGTGGACACGAAACGGAAGGCAGACCCCATTACTCCATTACACACACAACCTATCTCTCTCTCTCTCTCTCCAAGGAATCCAGCAATCCCTCTCTCTCTCTCTCTCTCCTCTACCTCTTTCTCTCCATTCTAACAGGTAGTAAAAATGAGAGAGTTGCATCATAACACTAACGTTTATTAACAAGAATAAATAAATCAATTAACCAAGCAATCCAGTCTTACAGACTAACTCAAAAAAAACGGTACATGTCAAGTCACCAAAGCAAGTCCACACACCCTCGGGAACTCTTTGTTCCCCGGCATTTCCAGATCCGTCTGTTTCAAAGATACAGAACACATCCCGGTAAGTACACACACAAGTTCAAAGACAAAGAATTAATAAAAATGGAACATCTTACAAGATATCAACAAGCCATCCCTTTGGCTAAAGTAATTCAACTTGGCTAAAGTAATTCAACTCACCCATTTCAGCCGGAATATCTCACTCACTGATAAATAAAAACACTTGGCATCTGCCATCGTGGCTTTGCCTTCCTCCCACGAATCTCTGTGCAAGTCTTTTCCCATAGACTTGGCTAGTATACATTATGAATAGAAGAGGCGCACACGCACACACGAATGCACACTTCGACAATGCCTCACCTATATATATATATATATATATATGTATATATATATATATATATATATATATATATATATATATATATATATATATATATATATATTATATATATATGAAGTGTCTGTATATATGGTGTGTGCATATATATATATATATATATATATATATATATATATATATATATATTATATATATATATATAATAATGTCTGTCGTATATTTATGTGTGCATATAGATAGATAGCTAGATAGACAGACATATGGGCGTGTGCATGTGCGTGGACTTATGTTTGCGTGGCACATATTGTGCCAGAATAGTCTTCATGTTGATTAAACTAACCATACAGGTCTATTCACGCAAATACAATAGTACGAGTATATGAAGGAAGGAGGGATTGCTCATCTCCTCTCATCAGAACAATGACTAAAAGCACTAGTGAAGGCCAGTGCACCTTCCGAGATGAGAATGAGTTCTTTTTTTTCAGCTTCTCTGTCTCTGTCTCTGTCTGTCTGTCTGTCTGTCTGTCTGTCTCTCTCTCTCTCTCTCTCTCTCTCTCTCTCCTGCAAATTGTTGACGAACAAATCCAGTTTTCATGTGAATAAACAAGTTTAGTACGATATGTTCTCAATTAGCCACACAAACAAATATCAAGAAAGCCTCGTTCCCCAGCGATGTTGACAACCATGTAAGGTTTACGCATTTTCACGCCGCTCGGAATGAAAATAAATTGCTCGCAGTTTTCTAATATAAAATTCTGGAAAAACAACACATCTCTACCCGTAACTACGGTTCTGCGTGAGAACTATTCTCATAGAATCTGTTTTGCTTGTTCGTTCATCATGAAGGTAAAGTTTAATATGGACGTTTCGCCTGCAGCTCTCTTATCCTTACTCGAAACTGACTCTATATAAAGTCAATTGCGTGGTACTTTATTTCCAATCGAGTTTCTGCATTCTATTTTTAACCGAGTAAGTCTAAAGACTTTCAACTTTGTTTAACTTTCAGGTGCGGTGTAAGGCTGACTCTGCTGAGGTCAATTTCCAGTGCTAAGAAATGTACATTACCAAGGGAATCCGACTTGCACGGCTTAAGGTAAGCAAAATTTGTAACTCATTAATATTCTATTAGTGTCTTTCTTAGTATAAGATCATTAGTGTATCGTTATAGTGCTATTTTCCAAACTATGTATGACAATTAGTGGAGATAGATACCTGAAATTTTTTTGGGTTTGATAGCATAGCAGAGATAGCCAAAAATACATTCGAGACACTAGAAAGTGCGCCAGATAAAGGTTATACGAATGGGTGTCACATGCATATTTATGAGAAAAAAAGTTGTGCAAACATCCATCCTTGAATACACAGTTTCAACAATGAATTTTTTGGGGAATTTTGCTTTTGATTATTTTTCAGTCAGCTCTGTTAACGATGTGATTGTCTCACAACGGGTAAAAAGATTTCTGCCGCCCTAAGTTTAAATGATCATAGTTATCAAAGAGTTTCAACTAACCTGTACATTGAGTAAGAATTTTTTTTATTTTTTAGGGAGGTAGTCTGCCGTCAGCGTACCTCACGCAGCGCTCTGTTGGCATAACGTAAGGTTCTTTGCAACTTTCATTTGGCGTCTAGCTATAAACCCTTTCATTCTATTTACTATACCTCCAGTTATATAAGCTTTTCCCGTATTACTCTCCACATTCTCCCAAAAACTGAAACTTGGCCCTGCAGTCTTCTCTGCCCTCCAACCTACCTACTCCACCCCCCAGGGCGGACAAACAGGTTTGCAGGAGGAGGGCGGATGTCTGCCATAGCCTTCCATTCCCTACACCACCCCCATCCTGATGGACAAATCCGTTTACAAGGAATGAGTTGCTGTGTCACATCTCCCCTACGGTTACCCGGTGGAGGACAAACAACATCCACACGGATTTTGATATATTGCTATAGATTATTTTCTTCTGAATGACCTCATAGGTTTCAGCGTTTGGCTTTAGGGCTAGATTTATATTCCATTTCCAACATTCTTATTTTCTCACACTGCGAGATGCTATCAGTCAAACGGAGCTTCTAGGACAGAACTAAATGGCTATTTTCGCTGGGACATCTGTCCTCCAGCGTTCGGGACATTGGCAATTTTCGTTCGGACATTATTTCATACGAAGGAAATATTTTTATTCTATGAAGCCCAATAGAGACTTGCTAGATGCTGGAGATCTGTTTGTCTTTCATAACGGAGGAGAGAGAGAGAGAGAGAGAGAGAGAGTCATTTTAAATATCGGGTTAATATCTCGTTTAAAAAGATAATTGCTCTTTTGTTTTAATGATTTTTGTTGATTTCTTACTTTGTAACAATTCTAGATTACATGAAGAAGTTTCATAATTATTTTGTATCACTAGATTTGAACTGCTGAAGAAAAGGTGGCTAAATGCAGTTTGTATGAGATTATTGTAATGTTCATTGGCTATATCAATTCATATCTTAAGCTATCACCGTAAATGCCTATTTATACATTAGAAAAATCTTTTAACAGAGGTCCTTTTGTTAACTTTCTTTACTTATTCGAACTGCTGACTTTTTTGTAGCCAGTGCACAGGTTTTCTATAGCCTATACGTAGAATATCAGAGAAAATATATATATATATATATTTTTTTATGAAGTAGAGTGTACAATGAATTCACTTACATTTTTATGATCATATGAGCTTGCCCATACGGGGAAGCCGATCCATTCATGTTGTCGGTTACATCATGGCTAAGGGTGGCAGCCGATATGTTGGTTACCAACCTGAACTGGAGGTCACTGAAACCGCCCCTATTACAGGTATCAGGATTAAGAAGCTCCCGAAGTTTGGACTATATGATTGATATTGTGACAGGCCTATATAGCTTTATTCCAGGGATGGGTAAGTGTTAGGCTTTTTGACGTATGGAATAGGAATTCATTTTGTAAAGGAATCTGCCACTGTTCCAAATTGGATACTTTTCGTAAGCGACGTAGTATGGCAGTTTGAACATTCCCGTGCCTTCAGCTGTGATTCCTTCAAAAGTTCAGTTGCCCATCCGCATTTCATCTCATTGATATGTTTCTTTGGTATTACCTTAGATAGTAGAGAATTGGGATGTGTTGTATGCTTCAGTGCTGCTCAACTTCTATTATTGAGTTATTTGTGAAGGTATTTTAGTAAGACTCAATTTTATTACATGTTGCCCTAGAGAGAGTTGTCAATGAATCAACAGATACATCACCAATAGTATATTTATATGATTTTTTTTATTTTATTTTCACTAATGCAATTTTAAAAACTTTGATTCTTCAGCATGTGTTGTTAAAATAATAACACATTGGTATCCAGGGCTACCGACATGATTTGCGATAAGATTCCTAAGGGAGCTTTTAGGATTCGCGGGATGATTTAGAAAACGAGCTAGTTAGACGGTTAATCCGAAGGCAAGACGCTCCTCTCAAGAGAATGCAATGCAATCCCTTTATAATCTCCGTAAGCTTTTAATCAAACGTGGCCCTTTTTTCTGCCTCAGTCTGTTGACCTTTTGCACAAAGCAACTGTTATCGAACAACGATCCTCTCGTGAATATTAGAACAAATGACAAAGGAATAAGGTAAATGGTAGAGACGACTGGGAATAAAAAGAATCACGAATTGATAGATTGCTAATTATATACTTAATAATATAACTATCAGCCGACGCATCGGAATAAAAATACTTCAAGTAACCGAAATAATGCATGGCATTAATGTATATTTTATTAAACCATGCCTCCTTCCAAATGTTATACATTTAATCCGTGAATGTCTATTCATTACAAAACAGCAAAATGTAAATACATGCCAGGTTCTTGCCAACAGCTGTGTTTCTGCTTGTCCCCCTACCCATGTTCGCAAGTTTCGTGTATTATTCAGAAACTGTTTGTCAAGAACGGCAACACTTTCAATTAAAACTCAGACTACGAAATAAACAAACTGGGCGTTCTTCAAAATAAAACCTAAGCAAGAGTCGGCGAAATTATTATTGTATTTCAAAGAGTTTTTGCAAAAGAATGTATTTATTTCCTTCCTCCCTGCTTGAGTCTCTTCACATTTCCTTGACTCGCATTTACAAACGTGACCCGTAAATTTGTACAAACCACGAAATGTGAGAAGTCCTCATTTGCTGGAATGCTTACAAAAGAGGGTTGGGTAATATCTTGCCGTATATTTATGCATGTATGCAAAACAAACATGCACACACATACACACATACGCACGCACACACACACACACACACACACAAACACACACACACACACACACACACACACACATATATATATATATATATATATATATATATATATATATATATATACGTATATACATTCTTTCATTGTTAGATAACGTTTGATTGAACAACAATAGTTGACGTTAATTAATTCAGAGACTGTCTGCTTCCATAATGTTATCCAGAAATAAGCAAATGAGGTTATTCAAACTAAGAAATATACGAATATCTGAAGTGTGGTGTTTTTGTATAATATAGCATGTAGCTATTCTGAATAACACTGCTCTTATCTTTGCTATTGTTGTTGTTATGTCGTTGTTCTCCTTGTTATCGCTTAAACAACAACAAACTGAATTCATTGTGTTCTGTTTTTGATAAGGCAGTCAAAATGTTTAATGTAAAATACCCAGACATCAATTATATTAACACGATTCCTCACATCGTTGGACTGTAAAACAGCTTCCCTTTGGATGTACAGTGCATTTAGAACCTCAAAAGTTCAAGCATTACTACCCTACAATTTACTTCGTATCTTAATCATTTATTCATACTTCTACCCATCTGTTTAATAATTAATCTATTTGCGATTTTTTTTTCTTTCCCAATAACTGAACTCTTTCCGTATTTCCTGTAACTGATAATCTGTAACTTATTTCAAATGAATACCACATTCTTTGGAAGGTTGAATTGCAAGTCAATGGCCCCTGCTGGCTTTTAACATATGAGCTGGGGTATATCTTTTGGAAAATAATAATAATAATAATAATAATAATAATAATAATAATAATAATAATAATAATAATAATAATAATTGTCTCAATTAGGATATTTATCAAAAATATAATCAAAATATATAATAAAACATTAAAAATAGTCCTATTTAAGACAAATATGAGTATTGGAATTCTACTCAACAACCTAGCTGAGTCAGGAAACCGAATAATAATAATAATAATAATAATAATAATAAGTAATAATAATAATTAATATAGAAAGTGAAGAGATGGTGTCTGCAAGAAGCCGATATTTATAGCGGCTCGAATCCTAGAGCTGCGTTCTCATTGGTCGAGCCGGGTTCTGGGGCGGAAGTCTGGGATCTCTTGTCGATGGTTGCAAGGATGCAGCCGTGCGAGCGCTAGAGTAGTGCTTGGGGAATGAATGTCAGGGTCCTACCTGCGGTAGGAATCCTATCATCCCTCTGGTGCTCCTGGATATTTGGGTGGTCGTTCGCTGCTGATCTTCGGGCGGCGGTAGGAAGGAGAAACGTTTCTTGGGTAATGTTCAAGTTAGGTTTCTCCTTTCCTATATGGAGCGCTTCCAGGATTCGTAAACGTCGGGGATCGGTGGTTTGGTCAATTATTTCGATATTAGGTACAATATCGCTCCTTTTTAATCTTACGTTATGGGCAGTCCTGGCGTGATTATAAATGGCTCCCTCTTGGGCGTGGCAGGAGATTCTCTTGGAGAATCGCATGGTGGTCATGCCGATGTATTTGCCGAGGCATCCTCGGACGGGGCACGTGTATCGGTAGACCACGCTCGCCTCCTTCAAGGGATCCTGCAGGATCCTCCTTATACCTTCGGTGAAAGTTGGCCCTTAAATAATAATAATAATAATAATAATAATAATAATAATAATAATAATAATAATAATACGATCTGAAAAATAGAAATAAGGAAGATATGGGATATGCCAGTGGAAATCGTACCCATAATCATAGGAACACTAGGCACGATCCCAAGATCCCTGAAAAGGAATCTAGAAAACTAGAGGCTGAAGTATCTCCAGACTCATGCAGAAGAGTGATGGGACTCCTAAGGAGGCAGGATGCAACCCGGAACCCCACACTATAAATACCACCCAGTCGAATTGGAGGACTGTGATAGAGTAAAAAAAAAAAAATAAAAAATAATAATAATAATAATAATAATAATAATAATGAATTTTGTATCAATGTTCACTTGTAAAAATCCTAGTCCACATTGTTGTTTAAAAATGTTAAAATCAACGCATTCCCCATTCCGTGTACGTAAAGCATATCCCAGCTTCTGCGGAAACCCGAGGGAATCATCTCTCTGTCCGTGATTGTCTTTCGATGCCAATTTCCACTCCGGCATCGCCTCTTGCCACGCACGGGAATCGTTCCAAGGAGTGGATTTGCTCTTTCTTCAGAGAGAGTTGGTAGGATGCAATCACTAAGATACGGTAACAAATAATAGAGATGGTGTCCAAATTGGAATACGTTAAATAGAGACGTTTTTTAGAGTGGCAGATTTCTTTTGCTGTTATGTCTGGATTATTTTGAAATTTCACTTGTTAACAAGCAAAGAAGTAGATGAAAAATACTGAAGTCTGTTTAAAAAGACGGCGTTATAGTAGGTGAAATTTTCCAACAAAATTTGCCCTTTTTTCAAACATGTGTTAAATATGGTAGTTTGTCCATCATTAGTTTTTATTGTCATTCTTAATCGCCTTTATGTTATTTAAGATAAAAAAAGCAGAATTATTTATAATGCTTGGAAAGATACGGTCAACAATAAAGCCGAGGTACACTACACCTACATACACACACACACAATCACGCATATGCACACCAACATGCACACAACACACACACACACACACACACACACACACACACACACCCATAGAATATATATATATATATATATATATATATATATATATATATATATATATATATACATACTATATATATATACATATCATATATATATAATAATATATATATATATATATCATATATATTATATATAGATATATATATATATATATATATATATATATATATATATATATATATATATATATATATACTATATATATATATATACTAGATATATACATATATATATAATATTCTATATATATATACTATATATATATATATATATATACCTATATATATATATATATATATAAGTGAGTTGTGTGTGTATATACCTTGTCGCCGAATCGGTATCCTCATTGAGGTAATGATTTCTCCTCTGTGCGCTGGTTCGAATCCACGAGGAGAACGAAATTATTATTAACAAGAAAATTCCCAACTGCGGCTAACATTTATGAAACAAAAAAAAAAAAAAAAAATATATTAATTCCGAGGTAAAGGTGGAAACGGATATTAAAGAATATTTGTAGCTTAATGCATGTATGAATGATGTGTTAAAAATTCTGTATGTATGTATACATATATATATATATATATATATATATATATATATATATATATATATATATATATTATATATATGTGTGTGTGTGTGTGTGTGTGTGTGTGTGTGTGTGTGTATATTTTATATATATGCATATATATATACGTACATACATCTTAAAATGCTTTGTGTCTACGCGTATAACTAAAAATACAATATACGATTTCATATAATTCACAGTAAAACTGTCAAACTTACAGCATCCCTACACAATGCCTGCACAGAGACAGGTCAAATTACTTTAAATTTTATACCGAGATCATTTACACGCTATGAGAAATGAACGAATAGTCTGTGATGATAGCGATGTCGGCGTTTGGCCAATGAAGTGAAAGGCCATGGTTCAGAGCGATTGGTTGAGCCTTGCTTCGATCATAAAAGCCGTAATATCGCTTTTCGATGACGTCCAAGAGTCTCATCTGGAACACCAAAGATCAAACAATGATCGGGAAATTTCAGGCGCTCGTCAAAGGCCCTTCACAGCGCTCAAGATGCCTGAGATAGATCGATCGTT
>NC_087201.1:151959203-151979203 GCF_015104395.2 Macrobrachium nipponense | reverse complement strand
CTCTCTCTCTCTCTCTCTCTCTCTCAAGCGCCGGAAGCTCTACTTTTACGAGCAGCTTAATGTTTCTTTGCATTAACTTTATCTCTGACGTTTTCTTGGCGGTTGGGGCCGCCCAGAATGTCCTTCTTTCTGTTATGTTTTGATTAAAAAGTGTCTTTCTTTCTGTTATGTTTTGACTACATGATTTGAGTGCCTGTGTAGTTCTGTCTGCTATGTTTTGATTTAATGATTGGGGTACTTTTATGTCTCTTCTGTTACATGCTTATTAAATGATAGGGGTTTATATAGAGAATTTTCTCATTCTAGGTTTCCACAGATGCCACATTAAGTTGGCCTACGCGTGTTGGGGACCATACATATTATATTATAATATAACCTAAGACTGTCACTGACTATTACCACCTTCCATAGTCACAGGTTGGAATTCTTGCTTAAGGGTACACTCAAACATACATCCCTTTGCCTTTTTTTTTTTTCAAGAAAGTGTTACACTTCAGAAGTTGAGTAAATGCCGGTAATTACCAATTTTGCAATAACATTAGAATATATTTTCCAGTTAGGAGATTACGATAACTGTAGGGTAACTAATTCATTCATGATAGTTTATTAAATTAAGAAGGGCCGTCGATTCCAGGTCCCCATTAATGCTCTCTCTCTCTCTCTCTCTCCTCTCTCTCTCTCTCTCTCTCATCTCCTCTTCTCTCTCTCAGAATAATTCCTCAATTATGTCTTTACTCACTCCCCGTCCCTCAAACTTTCGTCGTTTCCAAGATCCCTTATACGAAGTTCTTCCCTCCAGGAACTCTTCACGGGCTATTTGCGTCTGGTCTTCTTTCTTTCAGTTTTGTTAAAGAAAAAATATAAGTTTGCGAATAATTCCGTTAAAAGGGAGTTTGCAAGCTACTTCTTCATTCTACAAACTTCGGGAATTTGGAGATAAGGATCACAATTAGTGAAATCAGATTTCGGGCTTGAAGATGTTAAAAAATGCGTAAAAATAATTGTTTTGTCTTACAAGTATCAAATGTATACATTTACAAATATCGTCTAGGAAGGAACGTTATTTCGGAATTTTAGGAATATTTTATTGTTAAAGTATTTTTGTTAACATTAATATCAGCGAAGACATTTCTTATTTTTCTACTCAGCTCTTGGTACATTTACATTCTCTTTGGGACGTGAATCATTAAACGTTGTTTCATATCAATTTCATAATCAGATTTCCGTTTCGCATGGACGTAACCTAGTAGTTCTTCCTGTAGTGAGGGTAAAATTACGGAAATGTAGCCACAAAAATACGGGATGACGTGTCACTCTGGAATGAGTATGGAATGGATGATATTTTAAGATAACGAAGTTACGCAATGTCTTAGAAAATAAACGCATCCACGTGTGATTAGTGTACAAGCCCTCTCCCCAAAGTAGGACTAAGGGAGGACCAGACATCGTTAGCTGATGACTCAGCATGTAGACCTATGGGAAAACAAAATCTAACAAACCTATAAACTGGAGCTGAACTCAGGCCACACCACTGGTCTATTAAATCGCTTGGTGATGGATATAGACAGAGAAGAGAGAGAGAGAGAGAGAGAGAGAGAGAGAGAGAGAGAGAGAGCTAGTGATAATGATGGACACAGAGCGGACAGTGCCACCGTCCGAATATAATTGAAAAGGCCGAAGAACTGAATATCTGAGCCAGACACAATCATGCTTAGGAACTCCGGAAATGAGCGTATAAACTTCTTCCCTCTGAAGGAAGCGAGAGACGGAAATGACGCTGGAATTACTGCATATTTTCTGAGGGATCTTTCCGCTTTAGCTAGAGGAAATGAATTAGTTGAGGAATACATGCAAGGTTTACATTTTACTCAGAGAGAGAGAGAGAGAGAGAGAGAGAGAGAGACGTGGGGGCGGGTTGGGGGGTTCGAAAGAAGAAAAGATAAACAAACAAATCGATTTTAATTACTCTGTTGTCATATTCCGCCATTAGTGTAGTTTTTGGTATTCAACCAACTGAGCAAACAGGCAAAAGAAATTATTTTATTATTTTATTAGCTGAAAGAGAGAGAGAGAGAGAGAGAGAGAGAGAGAGAGAGAGAGAGAGAGAGAGAGAGAGAGAGAGAGAGAGATATTTAACCGCAGATGTTGACGGTATTGAAAGGAGGGAAAGAAAAGTTACACGAGGGGATAATAATTGATGGAAAAAAAGAAATAGATAGTCTTTTTCAGCTTCTTTCCAAAAGGCTACAGAGTAGAAGAATGATTTACCTGTAAATCCGATGTAAGATTGGTCACAGTCCTGGCATGGGATCTCATATACCCAGAGTCTTTGGGAGTATGTCTTTTGTTGGACGTTAATCAGGGATTTGGCTCCTAGGTATTTGGGTAGGTACATGCAAAAGGGTTGGATTTCCCAAGGGTGTGAGTTACTCTCTTAATCGTCTCCAGGTGGGGAATTTTTATTTTATTGTTGGGTGTGTCTCTGGTCTTGTCTTTAGGGGGTCGGTAGAAAATTACGTTTGCTTTTTGAATTGCTTTCTCAATTATATGGTCAGGATACTTTAAAGATGAAAGTTGCTTGCGAATTAGTTCAATTCTTTTTCCAGGAAATCTGGGGAACAAATTCGTAAGGCTCTTAAGAATAGGTTTGCTAGCTACAACCTATCTTGATAGTAATGTCATGATAGCTAAAGTAGTGAATATATGAAAGTGAGAACGTTGGTTTTCTGTATATGGTAATTGTATTCTGTCGTGTCTCTGATTATTAAAACATCAAGAAAGGAATTTTGTTGTCTGTTTCCCATTCAACTTTAATTTGATGCTGGGCACTAATGCGTTTAATTTTGAGAGGAATTCATTAAAATTACCCCACTTATTATCCCAAAATGTTAGTATGTCATCCACGTATCTCATCCACAGCATGTTTTTGGGTTTGGGATTACATTTATTACTGTAGTTTCAAAGTATTCCATGTACAGATTGGCTAAAATAGGACTTAAAGGACTACCCATACTACACCCGAATTTTTGCTTGTAGAATGATTCCCCGAATGAAAATACATTATTAGATGCACATAATTCAACTAACTTTATTATTTTGTCAAGCGCCAAAGGGAAATGATCTGAATAGGTGGATAATTTTTCCCTTAAAAACTGAAGAACGTCCTGTACTGGTACTTTTTGTGATAGGGAGTCTACGTCAAGGCTTAAAAGTTTTATGTTGTGAAGTGGTATATGTGCTTCTCTGAATTTGTGACAAAAGTCTACCGAATGTTTGATGTGACTGGGAGAAAAAGTGCCTAAAAAAGGAGAAAGGAGGCCATGTAACCATTTAGAAATTTTGTAATTGCAGCTCGGGCCCCGCATGAAACGATGGGTCTGAATGGAAGATTGTCATTGTAAGTTTTGGGAATACCATAAAAGTAGGGTAATTTAGGATTAATTACTTAAACAAATTTCCTCTAATAGTTCAATACTCTTTTTGTCTCTTGGCCAATTAATCTTACTTTCCGAAAAAATTCTGTGGGAACGTTTCTGGAGAAATTTTTTTTTTTTTTTCATCAGTTTTTCGTAAGTATTTGTGTCGCTGAGGAGCTGGTTGATTTTGTCGAGGCACTTTTTCTCAAAAGTACAGTACAGGACGTTCTTCAGTTTTAAGGGAAAAAAATTATCCCCTATTCAGATCATTTCCCTTTGGCGCTTGGCAAAATAATAAAGTTAGTTGAATTATGTGCATCTAATAATGTATTTTCATTCGGGGAATCATTCTACAAGCAAAAATTCAGGTGTAGTATGGGTAGTCCTTTAAGTCCTATGTCGGTTAGTGGTAGCCTAGTCTAGAAGTTTTACATGTAGGCTAGCCGTTCTAAAGTTTTGCATGTAAGTGGTCTTAGCCTAGCCTAGCCTACGTCAACCTTGAATGCAGAGTAAGAGGTCCAAATTTTTGCATTAAGTGTCACAGTTCTGGGCCTCATAACCGGGACTGAAAGTTACGTGTTCGCCGTGAAAGTCCGTTCGCCGCTTGCACCCACCCAAAAACCCCGGTTTCCCAATGGGTCCCCCCATTACCGTTTGATGTTTTTTAGGCTTTATTTTTACTGGGGCAATTACAAAAAAAGGGCAATACGTTATTCTCAGATATTTTTCCCGCGAAATCGCTCGTCCCCGGATCTGTAGTGGCTCCATATATATATATATATATATATATATATATATATATATATATATATATATATATATATATATATATATATATATATATATATATATATATATATATATATATATATATATATATATATATACTATATATATATATATATATATATATATATATATATATATATATATATATATGTATATATATATATATTATATATATATATAATATATATATATATATATATATATATATATGTATATATGAATAATTATCACATCGAACCGTGATCCATTTATATATCAATTCAAGCTACAAATGTCCTTTAATATCTAAATTCACTTTACCTCCCAAATGATATTTTCATATATGTACCGAAGGGGAATTTTTTAATTGATAATAATTTCGTCCCCCCATGGGATCGAACCACCGTCCAAGTGGACGGGGACGAAATCAGGACAGTCAGTGACGCTATCCAATCAGCCAACAGAGACGCATAAGTTCATATCGATTCTGACCTTACAAATCACCCTCGATCTGGGAGCTTTCGTAATTAGAATCGATATGAAACCCCGTATACCATGTTGGCCAATTCGAGCGTTTGAAGCACGTAGCCTTTTGTTATGAATAATTATCACATCGAACCGTGATCCATTTATATATCAATTCAAGCTACAAATGTCCTTTAATATCTAAATTCACTTTACCTCCCAAATGATAATATTTTCATATATGTACCGAAGGGGAATTTTTTAATTGATAATAATTTCGTCCCCCCATGGGATCGAACCACCGTCCAAGTGGATGGGGGACGAAATCAGGACAGTCAGTGACGCTATCCAATCAGCCAAACGAGACGCATAAGTTCATACGATTCTGACCTTCACAAATCACCCTCGATCTGGGAGCTTTTCGTAATTAGAATCGATATGAAACCCCG
Source organism: Macrobrachium nipponense (assembly GCF_015104395.2). Lineage (NCBI taxonomy): Eukaryota > Metazoa > Arthropoda > Malacostraca > Decapoda > Palaemonidae > Macrobrachium > Macrobrachium nipponense. The sequence continues at coordinate 151,974,105 of NC_087201.1, read as the reverse complement.
TCTACCATGTTGGCCAATTCGAGCGTTTGACAGCACGTAGCCTTTTGTTATGAATAATTATCACATCGAACCGTGATCCATTTATATATCAATTCAAGCTACAAAGTCCTTTAATATCTAAATTCACTTTACCTCCCAAATGATATATTTTCATATATGTACCGAAGGGGAATTTTTAATTGATAATTTCGTCGCCCCCCATGGGATCGATCCACCGTCCAAGTGGACGGGGGACGAAATCAGGACAGTCAGTGACGCTATCCAATCAGCCACAGAGACGCATAAGTTCATATCGATTCTGACCTTACAAATCACCCTCGATCTGGGAGCTTTCGTAATTAGAATCGATATGAAACCCCGTCTACCATGTTGGCCAATCGAGCGTTTGACAGCACGTAGCCTTTTGTTATGAATAATTATCACATCGAACCGTGATCCATTTATATATCAATTCAAGCTACAAATGTCCTTTAATATCTAAATTCACTTTACCCTACCCAAATTGTAATATATTTTCAATTATAGTCACACCGAAGGGGAATTGTTTTTTTAATTGATAATAATTTCTGTCCCCCACCCCCATTGGGAAAATCGATCCATCCGTCCCCAAGTGGACGGGGGGGAACGCAAATCATGATAAGGGGACAGTGCAGTGACGCTATCCCAATCAGCCAACAAGAGACGCATAAGTTTCATATCGAGTTCTGACCATTAACAATCAGCCCTCGATCGAAATTGGGAGGATTTGGCGGGGGGGTAACTTAGAAGTCGATATGAAACCCTGCCCCGTTCCATACCATATTGGCCAATTCGAAGCGTTTGACAGCACGTAGCCTTTCCTTTTGTTAATGCAATAAATTATCACATCGACCGTGAAAATCCATATTTATATATCCATTCAAGCTACAAATGTTTCCTTTAATATCGTAAATTCACTTTTTACCTCCCAAATGATAATATTTTCATAATTAATGTACCGAGGGGATTTGTTTTTTTAATTGATAAATAATTGTTTCGTTCCACACCCCCCAATGGGAATCGACCAACCACCGTCCAAGTGGAACGGGGACGAAATCATGGACAGTCAGTGCCCCGGGACAGCTATCCAATCAGCCAACAGAGACCGCATGGTAGACGGGAGGGGGGGTTTCATATCGATTCTAATTACGAAGCTCCGAGGATAGGATGGGTGAATTTGTAAGGTGACAAATCGGATATGAACTTATGCGTCTCTGTTGGCTGGATTGGATAGCGTCACCTGAACTGTTCCTGAATTTTCGTACCCCGGTCCACCCTTGGACGGTGGTTTCGGGATCCCCATGGGGGGAACCCCCCGAAATTAATTTTATCAATTCAAAAAATTCCCCTTCGGTACATATAATGTAAATATATCATTTGGGAGGTAAAGTGAACTTTTATGATATTAAAGGACATTTGTAGCTTGAATTGATATATAAAATGGAATCACGGTTTCGATGTGATAATTAGTTCATAACAAAAGGCGTACGTGCTGTCAAACGCTCGGAATTGGCCAACCAAATGGTAGACGGGTTTTCCATATCCGATTCCTAATTACGAAGATCCCGAGATCGGGGGGGGGGGGGAGGATTGATTTGTAAGGTCAGAAGCGAAATTATGAACTTATGCGTCGTCTGTTTTGGCCCTGATTGGATATGCGTCCAATCTGACTGGTCCTGATTTCGTCCCGCCCGTCCACTTGGACAGTGGTTCGATCCCCATGGGGGGATCGAAATTATTATCAATTAAAAATTCCCCTTCGGTACATATTAGTTGAAAATATATCTTTGAGGAGGGGGTAAAGTGAATTTAGATATTAAAGGACATTTTGTAAGCTTGAATTTGATAGATAAAATGGATTCACGGTTTCGATGTGGAAATTAATTATTCATACAAAGGGCTACGTGCTGTCAAACGCTCCGAATTGGCCAACCATTGGTAGAACGGTGGGGTTTCATATCGGGATTCTAATTACAGAAAAGCTCCCAGATTTCGGCGGGTGAATTTGTAAGGTCAGAATCAGGGGGGGGGGGGGGAATTATGAACCTTATGCGTCTCTAGTTTGGCTGATTGGATAGCGTCACTGACTGTTTTCCTGATTTCGTCCCCGTTCCACTTGGACGGTGGTTTCGATCCGCATGGGAGGGGGGACGCAATTAAATTAATTCATCAATTAAAAAAAATTCCCCTTCGGTACAATAGATGAAATATATCATTTGGGAGGTGAAGTGAATTTAGATATTAAAGGACATTTGTAGCTTCCGAATTTGATATATAAATGGATTCACGGTTCGATGTGATACAATTAATTCATCAACCAAAGGCTACGTGGCTGTCAAACGCATCGAATTTGGCCAACATGGTAAGAACGGGGTTTCATATCGATTCTAACTTACGAAAGCTCCCCCAGATCGAGGGTGATTTGTAGGTCAGAATCGATATGAACTTATGCGTCTCTGTTGGCTGATTGGATAGCGTCACTGACTGTCCTGATTTCGTTCCCGTCCACCCCTTGGAGCGGTGGTGGTTCGATCCCATTGGGGGGACGAAATTGAAATTATAAATTAAAATTGACATTCCCCCTTTCGGTACATAAGAAAATCAAAATTATATCATTTGGGAGGTACAAAGTGAATTTAGATATTAAAGGACATTTGTAACCGGCTTGAATTTGATATAATATGTATATATATATATATGTATACATATATTATATATATCATATATTATATATATATATATATATATATATATATAATATATATATATATCATATATATTATATATATATATTGAATAACTTGATCACGAAGTATATAAACGTGAATGCTTATGTATGAAATAAAGTATTTTTTTTGCCAACGAAGGAAAGGAAAAATGAAAAAGCGAGATAGCCCGAGTACTTTCCGTGTCCTGTTTCGGACGCCGGTTTTACTTAAGGCAGGAAACGGGGGTGAGTTTTACAAAGAACCAACAATAAGTCAAGGGGAAAAGAAGGCTTAATATACAGAAACTAGACACCTACCAGCAGATTAGCACCATGAAGGGGCGATTTTCACTCTACAGAAAGAGAGACCCCAGAAGGCTAGCCCACACCTTGAAGGATACCCGCAGGTAAACCAAGTGATTTCTTCCAGAAAACAGTAACATTTTGAAAAACATGGAGGGCATTATAGCGAATTTTAAATATCATGAATTCTTACCAAAAATTTTCCCAAGCAAAAATTAATTTATTAATGAAAAGACTAAAAAAATCTAAGATATATATATATCGAGCTAAGAGAAAGAGGGAGGGAGAGAGAATATCGAAACCAGAGAGAGAGCGAGAGAAAATAATAACTAGATACCATGTGGGACTAATTTATTAGTTGTTCCATTTATTTTTGAGGTCCTTCATAAACATCTTACAAAATATATGGGTCCAAATGGTAGCAATTCCCCAGAACTAAGATTTAGTTTGTTTTTATTAGTGATTGGTATAATTGGCCGAGTTCCAGTTAAACTTTCTTTGACAAACCATAATCATTAGATCTAGCAATTACCAGAGGTATCACCCCAATTAATACAATGAGGATTGTTTTCCACTCAGATGGAATAACAAAACAGTTGCATTGAAGTCCTGGGCTGTTCTAACTTGAAATACCATATGCTTGGTTAATCCGAAGCCCGATCATTTTGAATTTTTACTTGACTGACCAACGTAAACCAACGATGGGCAAATCCCTTACAAGGAATTTTGTAAATGATGTTGTTATTTTGTTTACGGGACTAAAGTGATTCCTTAACTTAGCATATCTTTAATGGTATTGTTTATAAGAGAAACACTACATTAACATTAAACGATTTCAAATAGTTGATTTTAAATGGGTTTTCAAATCCACACAAAATAAGGTAAGCTAAGTACAAATTTTTTTTAGGCATATTTCCTTTTTTCATTAATAGCAACATTATAATGTTATTATTTGCAAAACAAAGTACGGAAAGTTCAAATTTAATTCTTTTTGAGATCAATTCAGTAAAATTAAATCAAAATTAATTTATCACAAAATTGCAAGGAAATTAATTCAATCAAAATTTCAAATGGTGTTTAGGCAATACTTAAAATTTGGAAAATTTAATTTCACTAAGTGCTAAACAACAATAAAACTTGAAAAGTACCAAATTTATTCACAAAGTGTTTAAATTCAATTAAATGTGCAACGATTTAAGTAAATGAAAATAACTAAGTTAATTAATTAAATTGTGAATGTAAATGAATCAACATAACACAAAAATGGTGGAAAATACCAAAATTGCAAAAAGTATTAATCACACAGAACATAAAATAAAAACACAAACTTCAAAAAGAAAATGAATAAATGCACAAAACACAAAAATCACCTCAAATGAAACAAACACAAAACAAAATTTTGCAATGTGCCAAAATGTAAATCTTTTCACTCAAACCATTGTAACCATTAGTTATTAGTTCTCTAAACCATCGTAACCAATAGTTATTAGTTTTCTACACCATTGTAACCAATAGTTATTAGTTTCTCACCAAACCACTGACTATTAGTTATTAGTTCTCTAAACCATCGTAACCAATAGTTATTATTTTCTTTCCAAACCATCATCACCATTAGATATTAGTTGCAACTAATAAAAATATAACACACTTAACTTTCTTGGTATACCAATTTTCTTTCTTTGCTGCAGCCATTACACACAAATATAATGTTTGTTCAGATTCCACAAAAACACTAAATAATACTAAATAAACACTACGAAATATCAAATTTGAAATCTACAAGTTACGAGTGATCATTCAGTAAGTATGAAATCTTTACGTTACTTTGAAATCAAAATTGCCGTGCGATGGAGAGAGAGAGAGAGAGAGAGAGAGAGAGAGAGAGAGAGAGAGAGGGAGATGTAAACGCTTTGAGGATTTAAGCCCGAAAGAAATCTCTTCCTTACGAAAGCTGGACAGTGGAGATGAAACAAAACGTTTTGGGACACAATTCTTTCCAGAAGCTTCGAATGTGACGCGACTTTACAGACAAACTGTGAAATCTGCAGGTGGTATTCGGCAAAGATGAACGCGTACAAAACGAGTATACATTAATGTATGTACCAGCTCAACAAAGACACGTACCCGATCAAGACAGAAATCGAGCGATAATTAAGAATTGAGCCATGTTTTGATTAAACAGCGTTGAAAGACTGCCAGACTTCCGCCCTTAAATCTAGAGGTGATGAAAAGTTACTGAAACAATTCTAGCTTCGAACGGACAAAGATAATCTCTCTCTCTTTTCATACTACGTTATATATTCTTTTACAATATGTTATGCAAAATCTGAACACACATTTTAAACATCCTATCTTTAAGCTATCTAGGAATCTGAAAAAACTTTGCCAAAATTCTACATAACAATTTCTACAGTCAAAGAGGGGATATATGCGTTTTGAAAATAGCAATATATAAAAAAATTACATATGAAATATACTACCGTTATGTGTATAAGGACCTGAAAGGTACATACTGGAAGTTTGTAAGATTCATCAGTAAAGTGTGAGTAAGATGTCTATTCGGTGAGAGGCAATTAAGGAAAAGATTAAAAGCTATAAATGGCGGGATGAAGAAGAAAAAAGATGTTTGATTTTGGAAGGAGCAGTTGAACGAGAGGGCAAAAAGAATCGTAAACAACGCATTTAAAAAATATATTTTTAGGAACAATATCAATTCAAGGCAAATCAGAATAAATGACAGAGGAAAAAGAGTGTTTTTCAAGAGGAATGTCAATGCGAAGACGAGGGTTAATGGGCAAATGGCTCTAGAATAAAATATGCAAATGGAAAAAATCTCTCGGGAGATGGGGTGCGGATTTTGAAGAATATTTGTCGGATCTAGGGGAAAGGGAGTCACACATCTGAAAAATGCAAAAGTGAAGGAGGTGACGTGGCCTTCAAAATGTCCCTGTGGAGAAGATCTTTGAGGAGGTGAAGCAGACAGCTATAAGGTTGAATAATGGAAAGGCACCCTCAGCTGATTATGATTACAAGGTAAAAATTATGAAGTTATGACTGTGCATTACGTATACCTGGATATGGCAAAAGTCACGGAGGAATGGATAAGATGAATTTGTCTTTTTCTTAATTACTCTGTGCATGAAATGTATGTGGAGGCATTGTAGGCTGGGTTTGGTAGGTTGAGAAGTGCCAGTTAAGGAGGTTGTCTGAAAGTTTGAGAGTGACAGAAGAAATTTTTAAAATTTGAAAATGTAACAGACTGACTTATACTTCGTGGGAATAGGATCTTGAAGCACTGAATCACTATCTGCCCGAGTTCAGGCTCTATTTGCTGTACTTGGAAGTGCTGAAAATCTGAACAATATGAAAAACTGCTTGGCATGTTGACCCACACGTAGTCGAAATTGCTCAAAACTCAGCACAATATTAATCATATGAGCTTGATGGCACAAAACGTGCCTGACAAACAGGTTGGCAGGAGTAGGGTGGATGTGTCATGTTTCTCCTACCTACCCAGACCCCACCAGGGGCGGACAAACAGGTTTGCAAGAGGAGGGTGTATGTGTCACGTCTCCCGTACCTTCCTCATCCCCCTACCTACCTCGCCCCCACCCGGGGCGGACAAATAGGAAAGATCCACTCGGATTCTATTATTATAGATAGGTAAATCCTGTAGCCTAGACTAGTTTCTGTTAAAGGCAACATAACCGAAAGTAAAACATTAAGCAAATCCTGAATTTTCTGTCTCGTCGAGGATTATTTCTTCTTCCTTTTGAGAATTTCCTCTCTGCCTTTGAGTATAAGAAAATCATTAGCCTTATTTATGGTTAAATCAATTAGCAAGTTTCCTGCCGAAAGTACTTTCAAACGTTAATGATTTCATAAATGTAAATGATATTTTATCGAGTCTTTTAGATATTTCATGATTAAAACGAATCCTGAATTTTCTTTCATTTGCCAGCCTAATTTTATAAAGGACCAGTAACTTTATTTAATAATAAAGTTTCCTACCCAATGCACTTTCAAAAACGTTAATGATTTAGCATTTATAAATATCATAACGTGTCACTTGATTTTTTTTTTCTCTGTCAATAATTACATGGCTGCCTGAAGACAAAGCAAGCAACTCCACGACATAAAACGTCTCGTGTTCAACCAAAGAAAGCTCAGACCAAGGCAGGGCCCATCAAACATAGCAACCCCCCCCCAGGGGGGGGGGCAAACTTCTTTTCGTCACATGGCGGTGATGGAGTCGTTTGATAGCTCCCGTGAAAGATTCCGCGGATTTAAGCGATAAAAATGAAAACTTTTTTTATCAATGCTTTTTTATTTTTTATTTTGAGGCACCACAGAGGCTCTTTGAAGGATGAGGTCGTAGATTAACATTGTTCGGTTACTAGATGATAACTGCAGAAAGTAACTCAATGGAGAGATGAATAAAACGAAATCCATAACAATTTACAGTGCATGTTATTTCTAATACAATTAAATTTTTCTATTTGCGATTTAAATTGAAGTGTACTATGGAAGTATAATTTAAACTTGTATTCGTTACTGATGCTGTTTTAGAGTAAACCAACATAAAAATGCCACGGGATTGTGTTTTTAAAGATAACTCCGTTTTTAAACATGTTGAAGAGAAAACTTGGGTGCTGCATGAAAAGAAAGAAAGAAAAAAAAGAAGAAAAAGAAAATCAATGATCTGAAACCCTTTTAAACTTTTCGTTATTTATCACTGGGTCTCTCTGCTATGGTAAGAGAAGGCGAGGAAGAAAATGGATATTAGAAGGGTAAAGATGAAAACATTCATAACGGTTCAGGAAAGCTTAAGGAGTAATCAATTACATAGAGCGATAGACAAATAGTTTCAGTCTCTAAAAGGAAAGGGAAATAAAATCAGTTTGAGGTAAAACTCGAATATCTAGAGAAACTCCTCAATTTTCACTCTCTAAGGTTAGGAGGACAATTTACCATATTGAAAGATACCAAAAACTGATCAACGTAATCATATCTAAGAGAGAAAACTTGCAATAGTTTGGTGGTTTCGGTCGAAGACATAAGAAAATCTAAAGTATTCAATTAAAAAGTGGAATTTCAGTTATGCTGCCGAGGCAGACGTCTCTTAGTCTTATTTGGTCGCCGTCGAATACCAGCCTGTTCTTTCTCATTGGTATTCCACAAATGCCGTAAGAATTGTGATTATTGTAGGTGTTATGGTAATTTCACGGCTTTAATCATTGCTGGGCTCCAGAGTTTTGAATAAAGTATCAGGAGGGTTGTGAAAAAGGAAGATGATGAAAGGCTTAGAGGAACGTTGGAAAGACGATGGTGAAAGGACGAGGTTAGACCTAAGTCTTGGTAAAAGGTGACGGCGATGGCTGAGGTGCTTGTGTCTGTTTCTTCCCTAAATTACCGATAATGTTTGTAATGGTAGTTCTTTGAAGTGACGATTTCAGTTGTTGACTGCTAAGTGTTTTGAGGGTTTTCTGGAGGCTTTGGGATTGATTCAGCTCCAGAAACCAGTCTTGACGGCTGTGTCTTTCCTTTAAGTTGCACAATGCAAGGTAATCTAACATTCCATCGTTTGGATCACAATCGATATGACTTAGAACTGTTCAGAAATTTAAGTGCAGTCGATCAAACTTGAGCTTTGCCCAAAATTCCTTAGTTTCATATCTTTCACTATGAATAGCACACCTAGTTTGTCGTTTACAACGGACCTAGTAGTATATACATACAGTGTTTAGTAAAACGGCATACAGAAATCTACGGATCTAGGAATGTATATCTCAAACGACATTGGGAACGAAGAATAAAAGCCAGTCAATTTCTCCAGAAAGTGGAATGAATTAAGATACGACGTATCAAAACAATCGTATCAACGGTTACTGTTGTTATTATACGCACACATATACGTATATGTGTATACATATACACACACACAAACACACACACACACACACACACGCACACACACACACACACACACATATATATATATTATATATATATATATATATATATATATCTATATATATATATATATATATATATATATATATATATATATATATTGACGTAACATTAACCATTACAGTTCATGAAACTTTGAATTATGCTAAAATAAGGAATAGGAAAAATGATTTTAGAATTTTTCATTGGTGGGGTATTACGAAGTAATTAACCAGAGTGGGAAAATCCTGGGACCTTGACGCCACCCAACACCAAAACAGGAAAGCTCGTCCACCACCATCAACGCCGATGCTCAAATGTTGACATAGAGAAATAAAGGCGGCAAGGAAGGAAGAAAGGAATTTCGACCCCCCGACCCCCCATTCGCTGTGCATACTGACATACCGTCGGTATCTCCCTCAGCTCAAATAACTGCATAAAGAGGAACCCTCGGCAGACATTCACTCCGTGTTTTCTTTCCCTGACTTAAAGCAGCGACTGAGAATTGAGACTTCAAGATATATTCTTTCACGCCTCGAAGATACAGCCAGAGGAGAATATGAAAGAGTGAAAGGATAAAAAAAAGATTTGAGAGAGAGAGAGAGAGAGAGAGAGAGAGAGAGAGAGAGAGAGAGAGAGAGAGGGCATTTTGTCGTAGAATGCGTCTCATCTTAATGGCGTAGATGGTTTTTTCTCAACAGAAGCAGAAGATTTGGAAGACGGGAAAAATAGGAATCGATCTCGGACGAACATCGACATCAGGAGAGATAGATGATGGCAGAGGAAGGGGTTTCTTTCTCTCATATGATGGTACGCCATATGCGTTCTAAAACTGGACATTCATCCTTGAAAAAAATTTTATCTATAAATGTCACAAAACTGGTTATTTTAAAGTAAAGTTTTATACAGCAGACGATCAAGCCAAGTGGGAACAATTGGAAATAGATCTAAACGCAAACCGGAATAAATTTTAAACGCAAAAATTGCAATTTAGTTTCTCCGGCGAAATCGAGTTTTCTGTACAGTGTATAATGCTATAAGAAGCGTTCAACCACGGCCCATGAAACTTTCAGTCACGGCCCGGTGGTGGCCTATGTTGTTGGCACAAATAGGGGTGCCAGTCACACGATCATGGCTAACTATACCCTTAAATAAATTCAAAACTACTGAGGATAGAGGGCTGCAATTTAGTATGTTTGATGATTGGAGGGTGGATGATCAACATTCCATTTTGAAGCCCTCTAGCCTTAGTAGTTTTTAAGATATGAGGGAGACCCTAAAAAGTGCGAACGGACATACAAATAGCCATCTCAATAGTTTTTCTTTAATAGGTAAAAGGTAAATTGAGCTAAAGCCTGTCATTGTACAGTTCTGTGAAATAGACTGAAAGGGGCCAAGCGTTTGTGATGGTCAAGCTTGATTCGTTGGGCGTCTTTGAGATATACATCAGTTTTGCTAAAACAAATGTTAAAGCAATACCGTGGCCAACTGAATCCTCTGCTAGAAAATGAAATACGAAACGCGTTACATAAAACAGCAGTTTTATCGCCTTTCTTTGATCCACCTGAGGCCCCAGATGAGATCTAGTTTCTTTAAGTGATGCCGAATCTCTAAAACCACAAGGAGGATGAAGCCTCTTTTTTCTCTCTCTCTTTCGGAAAATATGTGAGTGTATGATGGTACTTATCTGTAGAAACCGCTGTTAGCCCTGATTAAGAAAACGCAACTGTAATAAAAAAAAATTTGATAACCTGGTTTTTAAAATCTTTGTCACCCCAAAATTCTTACAACAGCTTAGAGCACGAGTTTCTTTGTGCAAAGGTACCTACATTCGTCTCAATTATTCCTTCAGGACCTTTCCCTTATCCCGTCATACCTTACAAACCTTTGTCAGTTACTCAGTTACGATAACGTTGGAGCATCTTTTTCACAGTTCCCCCAACTGCTGGCTGTGGTCCTTCTAATCGCCAGCTTATTATTCATCCTCATGTAATCAGTGATCATTTCCAGAAGCATTTTTAACTTTCCACTAAAGTTTACATCGCTTCCCAGATCATTGATTCCTCTTTTATCTTGTACATTCAACAATTCTTTAAAATGGTTTACTTTTTCGACACAAGAAAGCGATGTATTAAAGATACAATCTGTTTACTTGATTTTCATTCGCTTTTAAAATTTTAATCACGATCTCCCTTCTATTTTCAATATTAGTGTTCTTTTTCTCTTAACACTTTCATCATGAAGGCCCCATCTTTCCACATTCCAAAAATATTCCTATTTTAAATTACCCTTTTTCTTCCTCAAAAGATGGCGCTGAGTTACTCGCTCTTACGACGAAACAAAAGAAGGCTTTATTTTCTTTTGTACTGAGATTAAGCAGTGGAACGATGGTGGAAAATATACCGTTTCTTCTAATATTTTTCTTGAGGGGAAAGTCTCTCTCTCTCTCTCTCTCTCTCTCTCTCTCTCTCTCTCTCTCTCTCTCTCTCTCCCTTGCTCATGTTGGTATTTTCTGGCTTATTTTCTACCGTAGCGGCGTTGAAGGTCTGTTTGAGACTTTCTCTCACTTTTCTAAATGTTCCCAGTTACGACACCGCTCATATTATTGATGATGTGCTAGATATAGTTTTAACAAGTGTTTCTCTATATTGTTAATTAAGGACAGAGACTGTGAGATTATTAGTCACTGTGCTGAAGGAAGTCGCGTAATTTTTTCGAAGTATTCTGTTTGGAGAATATCTAGTTAAACTGCTTATATATTTCTTATTATAATAAAATCAATCTCTATTGGAAATCTGACGAAAACCTCCTATACCGTATAAAATTATAAAGAAAATAACTAACAGAATGCAACGAAAATTAAATCTCTTTTCATTTTTTAATCTGACAGTGTTCATAATCATAAAATGTGTACCGTATTCTTGTACTTTTTATTCTCTGCTGAGCTCGGATTCTACATAGGAAAAAAATTCAGTTACGACATAAAAAACGTTTTTAACTGTGCGTCCGATTTTGAAATACTGGACGGACTTTAATTTCCGTGTTATGATATAAGGAAAACAATTTTCCTTTCTTGCCTAATAAACAACCCCAACATTTGAAGTTGGAGGACAGTTAAATTATCTTCTCTGGATACTTTACTGCTTGACAAGTAAAGAGCTATGCAACACCACGAACTATCTAATTAAATACACTCTTCATAAAACCAAATTAACTTCAAATGTTGGGAATAATTTAGTCGTTTGGGATTTCATGTTTTACTGTCACTATTCCCTCGAAGAGTAGGACTGATTGAGGATAGAATTATACTATGTCAGTTTTAACCCCTTTTCCTAGTTTCAGTACATTTGATTCTACTGTTTAATCAAACCTTATTCCATCTTTATGTCAATAACAACAATATACCAGAAGACACAAAATATAAATCTCTTTGCTGTGTCTGTCAAAAGAAAAAATCAGCAAGGTGCAAATTAGTTTATTCATGATAGACCTTTCGCCCAGTCAGGAAAAGAAACCAGAACCTCATCAAAATACCTCTGGAGAGTTCAAAGGCAAAATTTAATTGGTTTTGGGTGAGGAAAAGATTCGCAAAAAGAAAAAAAGAAGGAAAAAAAAACGGATGGAAAACTTTTCATAGACTTCAGTTTTCCTCCGGGATTGTTTACTTACCACTTGCTAAAAGAAGGCACATAACGTATATATATATATATATATATATATATATATATATAGATATATATATATATATATAATATATACTATTATTATATATATATATATATATATACACACAATGATATATGTATATACAATTGCATACACACACCAGACACACACATATACATCACCCACACCCACATCTATATATATTATATATATATATATACTATATATATATATATATATATATATATATATATATAGTTATTTATATATATATATGTGTGTGTGTGTGTGTGTGTGTGCTTATGTGTGTGTGTGTACATGCACACACATACATATGCGTACATGTAATTATCTATACGAATCGTAAGATTTTTATCATACTTCTTGGCTAACTCTTCACAGCACAAATTATATCGAGTGTACTGTTTATGTTTGAAGTTATAAAAAAAATTACAAACGTTTTCAGGAAGACGTCACCAGTCTGTTACAGTATAGCTGAAACTCAAGTTCTGTAACAAAAGTGGATTGAAAACATGACAAATGATCATCTTTACACCAAAAAAGAACTGAAGAGATGACAAGTTATCGTAACATATACACTAGGTCAAGTTACCCCCAAAATATTAGGACTGAAGCAATATATAACCCTATACAAGATAAGAAAAATAACACGATATTACTCAGCTGTACTTGTGTAATAATAATATGATATATCATCAAGATAGTGAAGAACGAAGAAAGCAAAAACAAACCTATAGAGAAAACTGGCCCTTAAGAAATATTTCGTACCACAGATATATCAAGACTTGTCACATAAAACTCCCAAAAGCCTTTGAGAAAATATGGATAAGGAGGAAGTAAGACGATAATATATAGAAGCAGTTTTAGTGGCCGCAGGAATTTCACGCACCGACAGTTTTTAGTGGGTGTAATTAACTCCATAATATATGACCTTACTCACAACAAGAGCATCAATCAAAGGTGTGATGAAAGTCCTTGGGCAATAAAATTTTACAAGAAAGAATCCTCAGTTATATATATATATATGGATATATATATATATATAATATATATATATATATATATATATATATATATACATATATATATATATATATATTATATATATATATATATATATATATATATATTATATATATATATATATATATATATATATATATATATATGAGTAAAACTGCTTTCATTTCGAAATAATACAAGTAAAAAAGCTTTCTTTATACTTTATTATTTAACTTGCATTGATTCAAATACAGTTTTCCTCATACAACATAACTGAATTTTCACTCATTATTTCCGATCACGGCGTTAATAAGATTTCTATCTCTCTCTCTCTCTCTGGTTTTTGCCCGCCCTCGTGCTTTTCAACAAAACACTGTCGAATAGACAATGGACTCGCACAGGAAGAGCCATCAGGTAACAAAGGATTATATTTAATTAAAACCTAGGAGCCAATTTCAACACGGAAAACCTGTTAGGACATAACTGGCTATCATTATCATTTATGAAGGAACCTCTTCTCAGAACTGTGGCAGATTTTCCTGTTCCAATTTCCGGTTTTCGAGGCCAAGAGAGAGAGAAGACGAATTGAATGATCAGATTCAATTAAGAGAGAGAGAGAGAGAGAGAGAGAGAGAGAGCATATACGACGGTGTTACCCACAAACGAACCGAATGATTAGATTCCAATAAAAGAGAGAGAGAGAGAGAGAGAGAGGAGAGAGAGAGAGAGAGAGAGAAGACGAATTGAATGATCAGATTCAATTAAGAGAGAGAGAGAGAGAGAGAGAGAGAGAGAGAGAGAGAGAGAGAGAGAGAGAGAGAGAGAGTATAGTATTTGGCAACAGCCACAATCCTACTGAGTGGACTCTATTAAGTGTCCTCCATGCTAGGAACAGTTCTCCTTGTTAGGATAATTAAAAGGAACATAGCAATATCTCGGACTTGGTTAGGGCCAACGTGTATTTAATAACAGTCATGTATGTTTAACGTTAATATTTTTCATTCATTTAGTTACAAACTGAAGTCACGAGACTACCATTATTTTGATCAGTACTCTCCGTTGCTTGTTCTGATTTATTTTGCCTTTACAAGGAATTGTGATTTTTTATCACCAGTATCGTAATTATTGTTGGGGTTAGGAGCTGCATTGAGGTTTAAATCGATACTTTCCGACATAGGTTAACGATAATCAGTGGTAGACCTTTAAAGACGTACTGAGAAAATGTTTTCGATA
>NC_087201.1:151956989-151958703 GCF_015104395.2 Macrobrachium nipponense | reverse complement strand
ATTAATTATTCATGTAATAATGCATCCTTATTATTATTATTATTATTATTTTAATAATGATAATACTAATAATATCTCTTGTTTACTAATTGTTCAAAAATAGTACATTATTTAGCTTAAATCATGATAGAATTTAACCTAAATATAGGTATTTAACTTAATTTACCAGCAGTTTATAACTTTAACTAACTGTTCGTTTTTCCTACCCATTAGACCTAAAAGGCCATTTTCCCTATTGGTTACAACATATATATATATATATATATATATGTGTGTGTGTGTGTGTGTGTGTATGTGTGTGTGTGTGTGTGTGTGTGTGCGTGCGTGTGTGTGGTCTAGTTCTGACCGTGATTAACACAAAAAATAAATTTTATTAAATGAGCTTTTATTTGAATATGATCACTAGATTCGATTTTCGTAGAGAAACTTTGGCTCTCTCTCTCTTATTATCACCTTTTTCTTGTCAGCCCATTCAAAAAAAAAAAATTCAAAGTGGTCCCATCACCTGGGGGTGAAAGGGGGAGTTGAAAACAAGAAACCGGTTACTCCCAGCAGAGGCATTCTCGGGAATGAAAGAAATGTCAGTTTCGAAAACTTAGGACTAACTTCCGAGAGCTGGAGAAAACCATTTTACAACCGCGTCCGTTTTTCTTTTCTTTTTTTTTCTTCTTTTTTTTCTTTTGCTTCGTCTCCAAAGTGTAATACGTATACTTGTTCCCAATGGCCTTTGTGACCGGAAGTGGTTGATACATGTTTTGTTGACTTCTCCGTAACAGAGTTATATACTTTACCTTATAGCTTCTATTGTAGCGTCTAGGGGATTACCTCTCAACTAAATTCCTCTATTCATGGCTAATTCTATTTTCTTTATTAGAGCCTCTAGCAATGCTTTGAGTGAATTCGTTTTTTTAAAGTCTCGTTATCTTTGTATCACAACCCTCAAGGCCCATTTGAATAATTAATCTATTTGTTTTTTAACTTCTCTTTCATAACGTCAACGCCTGTTTGACGTTAGGAAATTAATATTATAGCAAAATCTTCATTATTTTGAGCATCAGCTATATTCTAATGAAAAACGTTTGTGTGACATTTTAACAGTGACACAAGAAAAGTGTATATAGAGATAGATAGATAGATAGATGGATAGATAGATAGATGGATAGATGGATAGATAGATATATTTATATATATGTATATATGCCACTTAGTATTGAATTCACCATTCCTTGGGAATAACGCCCTCCAAGTGAAATGCCAGTTGTTAATGACATTCACCATTCAGGATTGAACTTGGGCCTTTGGTTTAGAGTTTTAGACTGATCAACGTTCGACTTGAACAAGGAAAATTGTGCTTCAAGGACTTTTGGTAAAAGATTTAATATGTAACTTTTAAGTTATTCTGTTCTCGCCTAACTTACAATGATAATGGGAGCTATTATATTTCTACTTGCAGTGCGCCAGTGACTCTCATACAATTACTAGCTCGTTGACAACTTCAGTAACCTGGGAACGGCAGAAAGTGCAGAAGTGTTTAGTGATTTTTTCGTCCATCATCTTCCTAATGTTGCGTAGTGCAGCTTACAATTGCAGAAGTGGACGCAGGAATTTGTCAAGAGGAAATGGAATCATATTCCACAACTAAGCAAAGCATACTGGATTTGTTTTACCCATAATTTTGTTATTCAGTTGAATGTTTAGTTAGCTGTAGATACTT
>NC_087201.1:151899489-151951989 GCF_015104395.2 Macrobrachium nipponense | reverse complement strand
TTACAACTATTCAGTCTTTACCACTTTTTTTTTCTTTTTTTTCTTTTTTGTATTAACTTCTATGCTGGCAACAAATTACACTTTCATGATTTTCATAGCTCCCTGTAACCCTTAATGTTTAACTCCTTTTTTAGTCAAATTAATTTAATTTGCCATTCGTCTTTGACCTACATGTTAGTTATCTAATGATTAATTAATTACAATATCTATTATATGTAAAATAAACAATATCTATTATATGTAAAATAAACTATTCCAGTTTGCAAATTAAGTATGTGTTCTTCCATTCCAGAGTATTATCATGCAAATTAGAATGTTTTGTTTTCAACACAAGATATCTATAATAATGAAGGCAAACATTTCCTGCCAAGATTAGCATACTCAAATAAAAATAGTCCCCCTGTGTGTGTATATATATGTGTGTGTATGTGTGTGCGCGTATGTATGTGTGAGTGTGTGTGTGCATGTATAAATGTAAATAAATAAGTAAATATATATAGTATATATATACATATGTTCAACGTGAATTAGCATACAAACTTTTTTGTAAAAAAATAATCAGAATTATTATCTATATGTATTTAGGTCACTGATTGTTCGATATAAATGAACATTTTCCAATTTTGTTGAAGGAAAATACATATATAATTATTTATAGGTATATAGATTACTAAATGGTCAAGAATGTTTCGAAATATATCATCCAGTAATTATTAATTTAACTGTAAATAAAAAAAAACATAATCTTAAAATAATGAAATGAGAGTGAAGGAAATGTCCTGCCTTTAGCGTTCCGACAATTAAGCATAGAACTGTTTGCTGACTGAATCCTTTGTCACTTTCAATATTGCCGCCAGAGGCCACACGATGGGCTGGGATATTATCACCACTCCATGTTACTGACTCTCTAAGATCACAATACGCAAGAAAAGGAAACCAGTTCCCAGCGGATAGCAGTAATCCGTAACGAACCCAACTCTACTGTAGTGAAAATATTAAGGAATAAGCTGGTAAAAAAAAAAGAAAAAATGTAGCGCAATACGTTTCAAAAACGGGCTACTACACATCCCCGGTACTAAAAAATACCAAAGATGTTTACTCGGCATCAGTGGTGACTGTAAGTCGCAATGAAAATTATGAGGGACTAAACAAGATATATCGGACAGAATAGCGTACTGGAACGACCAGCTTTCGGCTTTTTAGAATTTCGCTGCTGCTGTCATATTTATCCGAGCAAATGGTCTGGCCATTTACAAAGTACATTATGCGTAGACTCACTACATGGAGCGCAGCTCAGGGATAATGCATTACTATGCCTCCTTTATACTTTTGCCTCTTTTCCGAGTAAACTGCGTGTATTTTCACCTTCCCCGAGGATGCGAAAGAGGATTTAATATGAAATTATACACTCGTACTGTAGTAACAAATCTTTTCCTTTTAGTGAGTGAAGAGTAAAATTTTAGTACCAACTGAGCTCCTTGGGTATACAGAAGATATGGGATCATTGATGATGGTAACATGGTGAGTTTTTCTTTTTTTTTTTTTACCTATCAGTTTTTTTTTTTTTTTTTTTTTTTTCTTCTTTTTTGGTACATAATCCATAAATGACGTGATATCGTACAATTCAAAAGAGAAGTATTTTGAAATAGCAAGACTGGTGTTATACCACTTTTATTTCGATATCCATAATTGGGAGCAATGTTATTCATGCAATCGAAGCATTTTCCTCTCTCTGTCTATCTCTCTCCACCACACACACACTACTGAAATTTTGTTTTATTAACAAAACGTAAAAAAAATAAAAATATTGATATCCGGACTCCTCAAATACGCCTAATCAATTTTACGGCCGATATCATATATACCGCTAATGAAGAAAATTGCTACAATGCTTGCTCCTTGCATTGTTGCTTTGGGCAACAAAACAGATGAAACGCTATTGTATATTTGATGTAATTCAACGGCATTTTATCAATGAACCAAAAATGATTCCCTGTAATAGTTTATGGTGAACTTATGTAAAGTGGTTGGGTATATTCCTTGCTGTATATCAGGTATCTGGTTTAATTATAATTAAACTGACACCAGCAATACATTGATTTTATTTCTTTGAAAATCGGTGAGGGAATTAAGATACTCGCACCTGTATGAGGTTAATAAAGCGTATGTTAATGTTGAAGTGATACAGTAATAATACAAGAAAGTATTAATTAAAAGGGGGTGACATTCCATGAAAACCCTTGTCAAAAATTAATTAGAAGGAACTTCCTGCTTTATCAGTGATAAAATTTGAAGTATTTATGATAAGATTAAGGAAACTTAAGAATTAGGATGAAACAGGAAAGAACTCTAGGAAACTTTATTTCGTTCCTATCGTTATTCTGTATCATTTGCTGCTTCCAGACAGTTACTTTATTGAGGGAGAACTATGGAATAATTTAATATCCTTAATATTCCTGGTCAAATTACTTGATGCACAAGCACTTGAAATAAACGGAAAGAGATGTATAATTATTTTATAACCAATAATAACAGTGAAACCTAACGAATGATAAGCTAGAATGTAGAATATAGTTGCTTAAAAAGAAATAAGGAACTTTGTATATTTAGATTGACTAATGAGCTGAATATGATAAATATGAAAAAAAAAAATGAGACACCACTACGAGCGATTTTAAGCTGTTTTATATGAGGTTCGAGAACAAAATAGAGGCAAAATTTACTTGGCTGTTATCAAGAGCAACAATGAAAGAGCCAAGCAGGAAATCGAACTGTCTTTATAGGAAAAAATAGTGAAAAAAAAGCCGGATTAGAGACGAGAAATATTTGAGACTCGAAGACTGAAATGACAAGGACCTGAAACCTGAAAGTCCTCCGGTGTGGGGGGTGGGGGGGGGGTGGTGGGGGGGGGGGGGGGGTGGACTGGAAGAGGAAATCACAAGAAGGCACAGAATCCAGCCACACATTTTGACACCGGGGGAAGTGAAGAAGTGTGTAAAAGAGAAGGAGGAGGAAATAATCCCTCACTCTTTCCGCAGCATAGCTTGCTGAAATGAAAGTGTCTTCCGGGGGAAATTTGACTCAACTTTCCCGGAGGGACGAGCAACAAGGAGAACTTCGATAATGAATATCTTTGGGAAGTTGCCTGCTCAAAGATGTTAAATGAAATACAATACCAAGACGGAACACATTGGATATAATTCCACTGCAATTGTTTTGGCGTTGTTATTCATGTAAGATATACTAAGGCCAACTCATATCATAGGGCAGGAAATGGAAGACTAAAAAGAGCTTAGGTTCATGGAATTTTAATTCTATGTGAATACCAAATTAACATCTCTGTCTTTTAGCTTACACAATTGCAGCCATTGACCTAATTGAAACGGTAGACAGAAAATATTTTCACTCCAATTTTCATCTAGCAAAAAAAATAAGTCCTCAAAGTCTCTGCTGTAGATATGAAAACAATAAACTCTGAAATTGTAAAATACTCTAGACAAGGTCAAGAATGGGGAACTGAAACAGCATCTGTCTCCCTGTCTCACCTCCTTTATATACTTAATATATAGAAGTTGACCTCTTTCATGACGAGAAACTGATTCGAGACTGCAGGCGAAGATACCTGAAACTTGAAATAAATAGGGAAGTCACAAAACAGATGAGGAAATAGAGAATCTTTGAAATTGCCGAACAACAGGCCGAAATTTTTCCTGGATAAGAGTCGGGATGAACCATTAATATTACTATTCAGTTGTCACGTATCGTATCCTAAAGGAATTCTGGTAACTGTGGACATTATGAGGGTATATAAACTTCAACAAAGTCTTCGCTTAGATAAAAAAGTGAGAAAACAAAGGGTGGGTGGTGGGTGGATGAACCATGAGGTGACCTCAGGCAAAAAATACCTATCTATTGGCATCCGTATTTTAACTCATAGACAACACACTCGGTCTATTTTCCTTTTGGCCCTTTCAGCCTATATTCTTTATCAGAAAGTAATCCACAGGAACCCAGATATCGGAAAGATTATGAATAATCCCACATTTCCTTCCGGAAAAGGGCGGGAAGATAAGTATTGGCTTAGCCACAGTTCCTAAGTATTTTCTAAACTCGTATTTATAATGTCCCAATTTTTGTAAAGGTCATTTTCATAATATCTTAGTTCTTAGAAGAGCCATGGAAGGCAAAATTCATTTTATAGTTTGCAAATCGCATGAGTTTATTAAATGTCTTCGTATTCCAATAAATTTTATTTTTATTGAACATTTTATTAGGAAAATATTTGGAAATAATTTTTAATGATTCATTTCATTTTGGACCTGACATCTTTTCTTTCTGTATTTCTACTTTGTGTAAACTGAATATCAGTGCTTTTCCCCCTTCCTCTCCTGCCGGTGTCACTGACCTTAGAGTTCAGACGAGGAAGCAAAATTGGCACTTTCTTATCTCTTGATGCCTGGTGGAAAAATACTGCTTCCTTTATCGCGAGCGTTATTCTAGGAATGCTCTCTCTCTCTCTCTCTCTCTCTCTCTCTCTCTCTCTCTCTCTCTCTCTCTCTCTCTCTCTCATACATGCACACACCTACAGACATACATCTCTTGCTCTATCCATCTATCTTTCTATATACATGTGATAACTAGATTTTGTGGGAGTTCTTGATAATGCGGTATGTGGCATCTCTTATGTTCAGGCAACACTTTTCCTATTCCTAATTATTTTTGAACGTGGCTTCTGAGGCTCTTGTAATGTTTACATAGATTTCCATGGAGAATCTGAAGTTCGGGATATCGTGTCGTCAACTGTACACCCGCTGGTGTCTTCGTTCAAGAACTCTCTAGGAAATCCACGAGTCTCATTCTCAGCCACTGTTTTCAGTTCTACAAACTTGTCTTGGCAGTTTTGCTCTCTTACTAACACACACACACGCACACACACACACACACATGGTGGCTCAAAGGTCAAAAGTCACTGTACTTTGTTGTTTCCAAACCAGGAAGCGGTTCGAATCCCACTGGTAAAGAAGCTCAAATCGATTAGAATTACGCGCAGGTGTTATTTGAGCGGTCATTCCCGAGGTATTATGAACTGGATATTAAGCGATATTGGTGGCTTAATATTCGGGAATTTAAAAATGTTACGTTGTATGAGACAAAAATACAGTTTCCCGTACATAAATGCATACATATACATATGTTTGTATTCAGCATTCGACCGTACATCATACACAGTATGTTAAAGATCTATTTGAAAATGAAGACGATAAAGAGCGAAGCACTACCGTTCAACCGTGGAAAAAGAATGAATCTATTTTTTTTTCTTTCATTTGGCATTTCATCATCAAAGAATCGTGCTTTGAAAGTCAATAAAGAAAATGAAAAATATGAACGAGAGATATGGCTTCGCCTTCTCCTGCCAAGAGATGAATGAGCCCTGGCGGAAAATCTGCAGAAATCCTCTGTTCGTCCACATTGCGGAAATGACCGATGGTTGTTTATTGCTCGCCGTAATAATAAATGCTAAGGCAATAACCTGCGGCTTGTTATTATACACTTCGCCATTCCGTTCAAATGAATTCAACCCAGAGGATCTAATATCTGTTGTGCATGATATCCAGCAGGGAATTCTGACAAATAGCTTGAAGGATATTTAAAGTTCTGAATACCTTGGCTCGCTCTTCGTTGCTGTATGTTTTGGATCTTCAATGTACCTCGAAACTGATTTCCTTTTGTATGTTGGAACGTTTCTTGTAGAATACATTTTTCATCATCATCAGCAATAATTTTCAGTGATGAACATCGACGCGTTTCAGCAAAGTAATCTTACAGTTTACATTTCTAACATTCTCATGCTCCATATTAGAACGATTCCCGTAGGAAGTAGTGTCGTCAGTTCGCCTCACGTTGTGCACTGTAGGCAAAACTTACTGTTCTTTGCGGCGTCCCTGTGGCCCTTAGCTACTACCCCTTTATTCAGTTTACTGTATCTTTGTTAATATTCTCTTTCTTTCGTCTTACTTTCCATTCTCTCCCAACAATGTTTCATGGTATCAGGACAAAATCCCCCGGAAGACAAAATCTCCAATGGACAAAATCCCCCGAGGACAAATTCCCCCCGGACAAAATCCCCCATAGGACCAAATCCCCCTTGCCAGAATTCCCCGTTTTCTACCGTTTGCTTGTTTTTCTAACAAAGCAATTTTTTTTTTTTTTACTAACAGCTACATTAACTAAATCTTCTTACTGTCATAGCAGTACAGTCGTTTGTTTGTTTTTCTAAATAGGCGATATACTTTATCACTTACATAGTTAGGTTAAATAAATCTTCATACAAAGAGTTCATTTTGGAAATCACTTTAGTACTTCCACCCATAGAAGATGGAGTTTGTGAAGAGCAATAAAGGACAGTTGAAATTGCATCGTGAAGGATATATTTATGTTAAACAACATGCACTATTACCGGATAAGACCCAAACAATTTATAACAGATTTATACAAGAAGTAAAAATCTTGACAAATTGCTCAACTGCGAGTGCAATGATCGATTGTGAAAGAACAATGCTGAATACTTTGATAGCTTACTTTCCTGAAGTCGATGTTAAAGGCTGTTTTTTTCATTTGTGCCAAAATATTTACAGAAAAATACAAGAGTTTGGTTTACAAAAACATTATCAAGACAATAATGAATTCTCATCAAATGAGAATTATAGCAGCCCTGCCTTTATTACCCCTGAATCTGTTCATGATGCGTTTGAAGAGCTCTATCAGTAATTTTCATTTAACTAGAACTATATCTTCTTCTTCTTCTTCCTAGCTTAAACCAATTTTTATATGGGGTCGCCATTGTGAATGAGTTGTCTCCATCGATTTTTGTCCTGTGCCTCGTTCTCATTTATACCTTTCAATACCATATCTCCCCCTACACAATCACGCCATCTCTTTCTTGGTCTCCCCCTCTTCCTTCTACTCCGCACTTCCATTTCCATCGTATGTCTTCCAACATGACGTTCCTTCCTTCGTAACAGGTTCCCATACCATCGAAACCTTCCTTCTTATATTTTCTGCGATCCACTTATATACTCATTTCTAATCCTATCTTCCCTTGTTACTCCCGACATCCATCTCAACATTCTCATTTCTGCTACATCCATCTTCTTCTCTGTTTTCCTTATACATGCTGTTTCTGTTCCATATAACATTGCTGGTTTGACCACCGTCCTATGAAACTTTCCTTTCAATTTCAGAGGGACCTTCTTGTCACAGGGGACCACTGATGTAGACTTCCAGTTATTCCATCCTGCCTGAATTCGATGTCTCACCTCTTAACTAGAACTATAATAAATGTAAAACCAGCAAACGACTGTACGAGTATTTTAATATATTTCTGTTTGGAACAATATAAGCAATGAAAAATAATACAAGTTACTATTATCATTGGTTGCTTACATTTTCATGACTTTAAATTTGTCACGGGGGATTCTGTCCACGCGGGATTTTGTCCAGGGGATTTTGTCCTTGGAGGATTTTGTCCTATGGGGAATTTTGTCCTCAGGGGGATTTTGTCCTAGAACCATGTTTCATAGTGCAACTGCGAGGTTTTCACATCCACATGTAAAGAGGCGTTTCCTTCATGTGAGGGCGGGAGGGTTCTCTGTCCACCTCTAGGTGGCCTTCGACCTCGTGCTAAGCTGCATCAGAATCCCAAGCCATTTGCAATTCCAGGAAATCAGGTACTAGATAGAAACTACTATACTGCGTTTACTTTTCTAAGATCGTTCTAGTGGGGCCAGGTAGAAAAGGCAGGGTTGCCATATCTACGGGTATGTAAGTCCCATCAAATGCTTCCCGCAGATATAATCCTTCTTAGAAGGATTCGCTTTAGACCATGGATGTCGAGGGAAAGGGTATGCTTCTTCCCTGTTAACTTTTTTTTTTTTTTATTCCCGATTCTATCTAGCTATTCCTTCTTTCTCTTTCTATAATTATAGATACGCTGAATGGCATGTTGGCATAAATTCATAAGTCAATCGATCTATTATGCCTTTAGAAACATTTTTATCAAAATCATCCAAGCCAGTCACAGACTCACTTTTCCTTTTCTTGTTTGAAACACCACTATATTTCCCCCTTATCTTGTTTCCTTGTTAAGTCTACGAATAGTCATTTCTGACACTTTTTTTTGTTGCTTCAGATGTTCTCTGGATAGCCTTCGAAACATGAGTTACAGGACCTTCATGATGGCTTTATAAAAAGAAGGATTTCACGAAATTATAGACTATTTCCTTGGCCTCAGGCCTCAGGTTTACAGGAGTCACTTGGGCTGGGCTGTCCATACTGTTCACAGTGGGTGATCGAGAGCGAGCATCCTTTAAGGATATTGACCACGACCTTTTAAATCCTCTTAAAAATCATAGGTCCCCTAAACTCAGATCTGGCATCGTTAATGAAACGAAGGTTTTAACGATGAATATACGAAATAAGATATATTCAAAATATCTGATGCAAACAAAGAACCACATTTCAAGAAATGAAAACTATTCCAATACACTCCATGAAGATAATATGGTTACCATAACATGAAATTGGCAGCATATGATATCTTTACAAGCCGCACCACAGCGATCTCATAAAAGTAAACACACTAAAGTGACTAGGCAGCAATGACTCACCGGCAGTATTCATTAGGAATATGGTAACAATTTTATCGAAAGTGCGACAGGAGGAAATATAATATGATAGTATATACACCATGTATATTATGATATATAGATATATATTATTTAATTATATATATATTATATATATAATATATAGATAATATATATATATATACGTGTGTATATATATATATATATATATATATATATATATAATATATATATATATACTGTATATATATATATATATATATATATATATATATATATATATATATATGTATATATATATATATTATAATAAAATATATATATATATATTATATTATATATAATATATATTATATATATATATACTATATATATATTAGTAATATATATATATGATATATATATATATATATATACACGCATATAGACTATATATATATATATATATATATATATATATATATATATATATGCACATATACTATATATATATATATATATATATATATATATATATATATATATATATATATATTTATATATGCACATATACTATATATATATATTATATATATATATATATATATATATATATATATATATATTATATATATATATATATATATATATATCTAATATACAAACAATGTTTCCTAGTGTGGACAGGCTTCAGGATAATAAACAAAATATCACATGAATATTTTCTACCGTAACTTACCAAGCAGAAAAAATACTCGAAAGTTTACAGTGACGTTTGCATTTTACATTTTTTGCGGTGGGGAGGGTTTAGGAGAGGCCAGATTATTAAAAATTATGTTTATAAAACTACAAACAAAACACTTCTGGAGTATAATGACAGAGGATCATACGGCTGAGTGAAGTAGAAGGGAGAGTTTTGGGCGTAAAAAGTTAAATTGGCTGTTTGAAAAGGTTATTTCCTCCCCGAAACTTCCATCATCTTCCAAAGTTGGAACTTTCGACTGCCTGTTTATTCCTCAAATTGCTGTAGTTTCTCATTTGGATTTTTTCGAACTTTCCATAACGAGGTCACGAGGAGCCTTCATGCATTTCATTGAAGTTAAAGCAGTCGAATTTGTTCGGTTCTCTGGAAAACATAAGTGCAAAACTCGAAGAATTAGAGCAGGAATTTTCGTAGTATACACGTCCTTTGTTGACGAAGGCCAATGATCGTTGCCGCTGCCTGTTGGTTTTTAACCGAGATCAACCATCATTCCGTTGTCATTGTTCTCTGGTGCTCATCTTGAGCCATACCATACTATTTTTACTGGGAGCATTCCTCTGCTTAAAGTTACTTATCTAAAAGTTTTGCGTACTAAAGTGCAATATAAGAAACTTTCCCTTGTCGATAAAAGTACAGATTTTGTGAATATCATCAATCCTAGAATAAAAGTTCCCTGGCTGTTATGCATCGTGTATGTGATGAAAAAAAAAAATGAAAGGAAATTCGTCATAAGTTAGAATATTTCATATAAAACTACATGGTTTTAAAGGCCAAATGCAGCACAGCCCAAAATTACAGGAGAGAAAGAAGGAAGGAAGTGATGATCCTAAGATTAGGTAGCAGTTACTTTCCTTTTGTGCGTATTTAATGCCTACATGTCCGTGGGTTTAGAAACCCTAGAACCTAAGATGAGACTAGAAACGCCTAAAATATTTCATAAAAGGAACCTTGAACCCTTTTTGAAACCGTGTACATCTCCAAATTCTCTTATAAAATGTGAAAGCGTTACGTCCCAGCTTCTATATCTATACATACTGTTGCAATATGCATCGCTTGAATACCGGATGCAATTTGACCCTGTGTCGTCAGAAACCTTTACACCTCTGAGCGCTCGGTAAATGTTTTGCTCTGCTGTACTACATGCTTGATATTGTTCAGTGTTGCGACGAACGATTTTATCACTTTTTTACTTAACTCAGCTGTACGTTGAGTTCATTATCCGCATTATGGAATGCTTATGTGTTTTGTTCATTATCATGTATTAACGTAATTGGCATTGCTTTTGCTTTATTTTTATCTCAGCCTTGTTACTGCTTTTTGTTATATTTTGTTGTATATAAAATTAGCGTAAGGAAATTAGTTTTTAAGGTTTTAGTTTTAAGCTTTACTTTGGTCTCGGCTGAGCGTCAAGCGAACTGCTTGTTAAACCTCCTCCCCGCTTGTTAAATGTTTGTGAGCATCTTATTAATGCTAGTTTTTTTTGTTTTGTTTATCTTTTGAGTGGTTGGTGAAAAGGACACCCGTGAGGATATTGGAGGGGCGCGACTTTTTCCCGCAACAGTTTCGGGCTCGCTATTCTCCCCGCATGGTTGTGCAGCTGGCTTATTTTTTTCTGAATCGCCCTTCGAAGGATTTGTCGTCGTCAGTATTGAAGGCGCAGGGGCATTTCTGCCATCTGCGGTGACTTACCCCCTTACTGTGTGTACTTTCCTGCGGGCTCTGATATCGGCGCTGGATCCCGACAGAGTGGACGTGGGAGGGACATCACTGTGTTTGCCTACGACTTCCTTCTGAGCTGCAGCGGTGGGGGCATTGAGGCCCGTGAAGGTGCAAGTAGGGCGGTTGCTACCAGGTAGGGAATTTCCCTTTTGTGTTTTTGGTTGGGAGCACGACAGACTCCTTCCCCATGGTATTGGTGACCTGTGTAGCTGCACGCCCTTCAGATAGCGGAGTATTGGCCTGATACGTGGCATTCAGTGGATGTAAGAGATCACGGCTCCCTCTGTATTTCGGCCTACAGCAAGGCAACTGTTTAACCTGAATCGTTTGGGCATCCATTCAACCCTTATCACATCCATTCATCCCTTATTCAGTGTGAGGAGCTCTTCCCGAGTATTCTTTTTCTTATTTATTCTCGTATAGTGAGTCGTTCGAGATTGTTGGCATTTCTTATTGTCACTTATATTTATATATATATGCCAGTCTTTGTGATATCTTGACACGAGTGATGCTATAATTTCGTTATTTCTTGTGGGTATTATATATCAATTAATATGTTGGATATTTTTATATTTAAGATTTAGTTTTATATTTGTAGGTAGGAGAATTAAGTTTTCCCCCTGTTGGTCTCTTACTTCTTTCCTCTCTGTTTAGTTATAGGTATTGGTTTATATTTATGTTGATGTTGGGCCCATTTTGCTAATTTATGCAGTATATTTCTCTTATTTTCTGTCTAGGGTTTAGTGTTAGTGTTTAGGAACTCCTAAGGTAGTAGTAAGGACTAAGTTGTGTCCTGTATAGTCACAAGGCTGACTTTATTATTCTTTTGCTTTGTTTGTTAATAAATATTGTTAGTTTTTCCTGTGTGTTTTTGTCTCCGCTGACTGAATTTAGCTGGATACTTGGTAAGATCACTGTCCTCTCTATTCTTGTGCAAAAGAACTTGCACCACGCCCAACCCAACAGGGTCGTAAACATATTTGGCGGACCGGTGACAGGATAGAGAAGCTCGGAGGGGTATCCCTGGTATTTTGGTCAGTGGAGCGACACTCAGGTGGACGCTTCAGTATTTGTTACTGTTTTGATAGTGTTGCCTTCCCCCCTGAATTATTGGTGTTAAAATGGAAGAGTTTATTTTTGACCCAGCTGAGTTTTTGGGGTCGGCTGATTGTCTTAAGCACTTACCAGTGTTAAACAAAAAACATTTAATTGAATGTGCTAAGTGGTTGGGTGTTCCGCTGAAGCCAGTGGACACTAAGAAGGAAATATTGGTGGCAGTTAGGGATAAGGTCAACCAGGACTTGGCAGAGGCTGAGCATTTAGTTAGTGATAGGGAGAGTGATATGGATAGTATTGGTGAAGGGAGTATGAATGATTTAGAAGAGGATAGTGTGAGTGTGAGAGCTGGCCTAACCCTGTTTGAGGATCCTCCTCGTACAGGTACCATTTATAAGGGTCCTGCAAACTTACTTAAAAATGTGTCAAATAATCCATTCTTGCCACCCCCTAATTCGGTGCCAGTTGAACCCCTGGCCCCTGTTAATGCTTTGGGTGACTCCAAGGAGGAGGTGGAATACAAATTAATTTGCAAAAGAATTGAGTTAAGGAAGATTGAATTTGAGAGAACGAGCGGGCAAGGCGACACGAGTCGGAGATGGCTAACCTTAATTTGCAGATGGCAAGGTTACAGGGGACCAATATGGCCAGTTCCCCTAAAGTCAATTTTCAAGATAGGTTCAATCTAGGTGCGGCACTTAAATTAGTGCCTGTATTTGATGAACAAAATGTCCCCGAGTTCTTCAAGGCATTTGAGCGTGTGGCCACCCGATTGTCCTGGCCCACAGAGATGTGGACGGTTCTAATCCAATGTAGGTTAGTGGGCAAGGCAATTCGGGTATACAATGCCTTGGAGGAGGGAGTAGCCCGGGACTACCAAAAAGTGAAAAGCTTGATTTTGAAAGCATATGACCTGGTCCCTGAGGCCTACCGCCTCAGATTTCGGAACTATATGAAACACCCTGCACAGTCCTTCGTAGAAGAATTTGCACGTGTCAAGGAGGAACAGTTCGACGACTGGCTGAAAAGTCGTCAGGTAGTTACTTTCGCTGGGTTACGCGAACTGATGCTCCTTGAGGAGTTTAAGAAGGCCTGTAGCAGGGAGTTAAGGGTCCACCTTGAGGAGGTAAAGGCCATGAAAGTGAGTAGTGCCGCTCAATTAGCAGATGAGTTTGTGTTGACTCACCGTTCAGGTAGTGGCAATTTTAATTATAAGGTCTTGAATAACCCCTCATCTCGCTCCCATAGTGGTGGTAGGAGAGTTGAAACCCCCTTGTTGACTCCCAATATCTCTAAGAATATTAATGTCACTAATTCCTTTTCAGGTGGTAGGGATATGGGTAGAGTCCAAGGAGGTCCTCCTCCCCCTAGGGTTTTTGTTAATAGAGACTTCCCAAATGGGGGAAATAACAGAATCAATAATAATGGAAACAGAGGTTCAGGCCGTAGAGGAACATGTTTCTGGTGTAATAAGCCAGGGCATTTCCAAAGCCAGTGTATTGCTCGTAGGCGGTACCTAGAGCGTAATAATCAAAGTCCTGTAGCATTAGTTAATGATAGGTCAAATGTTAGAAGTAGTAGTTCAGTAGACAGATCTGTAGTAGATAGCGGTAGTTTAGGAAATAGTAGTAAGTCTGATGCTCCTAATCCTCAATTGTGACTTAAGTATGACAAATATGTATGGCCTGGAAAATTGATTTTTGACTCTTGTGTTGTCCAGGTGAAGTTTTTTAGGGACACCGGTTCTGCCCGGTCGTTGGTCATGAAGAGGGCATTGAACGGTTCTGAGAAATATACTGGAAATTTTGTATTATTGGGAGGTTTCCCAGACTCGATTGTGTCGGCTCCTTTGGTTAATGTCCGTATGTCTTTTCCAGGGTATGATCGCATCACTGAGTTGGCTGTGGTGGATAGTCTACCTATCCCGGGTATTGATGGTATCCTGGGAAATGATATGCTGGATAGCGAAGGACGGGAGATTTTCCCTATATTATCTGTAAAGGCTAGTCCCGTGGCTGTAATTACTCGGTCCGCAGCAAAAGCTGTTAGTTTACTTGATGTGGATAACGATGATGACTTAATGTTAAGTAGTTTAGAGTTAGATGTAGTAAGGCCCGGGTCAGTAGAGAGTAGTGGTAATGATACTGTAGTTAATGATATGAACTTGATTGGGACAGAGCTGCTTTTATTAAAGCTCAAAAAGATGAGTTTAATTTGACTTAGGCGATGTTGAGGATCTGACTAAACCTAGGTTTGGAGTTGTAAGGGCTTATTATATAGGTTTAGTCGTCCCGCATCTGATAATTTGAATAAAACTGGTAGAGTGGAACAGATTGTGGTACCTTCTCAATTCAGAAATTCTATTTTGGAATTAGCTCATACCAATTTTTTTTCAGGTCATTTGGGTGTGTTAAAATTTCACAGCTTGGCTAGGTATTTTTGGTGGCCCGGAATTAAATGAGTGTGAAGCAGTTTATCAGAGAATGTGAGACTTGTCAGGTTATGGGTAAACCTAATCAGGGGATCCCTAAAGCCCCGTTGCATCCCATACCTGCCATAGGTGAACCATTTTCTGAGTTAGTAATTGATGTTGTAGGTCCCTTACCTAAGACTAAAACAGGTTTCGTATATTTATTAACTATCATGGATAGAGCCTCTCGTTTTCCTGAAGCTATACCTATGAGGCGTATTACTTCCAAAGTTGTTTTCGAAAAACTCATTGATTTCTTTTCCAGGTATGGTCTCCCTCGTGTAATTCAGACCGACTGCGGGACGAATTTCACGAGTAAGGTATTTAGGGGTAAGTGTGCTGAACTGGCCATTCAGCACATTACCAGCGTACCTTATCACCCGGAGAGTCAAGGTGTGGTGGAAAGATTCCACCAAACCCTCAAGTCTGTCCTGAAGAAACATTGTTATGATAATGGTAGTGATTGCGGACAAAGCCCTCCCTTTTGCCCTCTTTGCTATCAGGAGCCACCCTAACTCTTCTACTGGAGTAGCTCCTTTTGAGTTGGTAGTTGGGCACAAGGTTCGCGGTCCATTGGAAATTGTTTTTGAAATGCTCGAATCAAACCGGAAGGGTGAAATAAAAGTTGGAAGGTTTGTGGAAGACTTGAAGGGCAAAATGTTTAGTGCTTGGAAATTTGCTAGGGAAAATTTGGAACGGTCACAGTCAGTTATGAAAGGTAATTTTGACAAAAAGGTAAAGGTACGTTCATTTGAACCTGGGGAGCTAGTGCTGGTGTTGAGTATGGACCAGATAGTTTTCTAGAACCAAGATATAAGGGCCCTTGGAAGGTTTTGAGGAAACTGTCAGAGTTTAACTATGAAATTGAGGCCCCGGTTCAAGCCGTAAGTGTAGAATATTTCACATTAATAGGCTGAAACCTTACCATGGTAAGCAAGGTGATCCATTAGCGATCGTGTACGAGCTGTGTGTGGTAGTGGATGTGCCTCCAGAGGACTCAGATGAGTTTAGGGTGTCAGGTTCCTTCAGATGCATTGGGTGAAAATATGCAAAATTTGGAAATGTTGAAAAGTAGTTTAGATCATTTAGATGTTGACAAACGGAAGGATGCTTAACTTAATTTATTCCTTTTCAGATCTTTTTCAGGATGCTCCAGGTAGAACAAGTATTTTAAATCATGACGTTGATGTAGGTGGTGCTTCCCCTGTGAAGCAAAGTCCTTACCGGCTGAACCCAGTAAAATTGGATTTGGTCAGTAAGGAGATAGAGTACATGTTGAAGCATGACCTTATTCAACCATCTGTGAGTCCCTGGAGTTCTCCTATCGTATTAGTAAAAAAAGCAGACGGTAAGTTCCGCATGTGCGTGGACTACCGCAAAGTGAACAAAAATACTAAAAATGATTAGTTTCCACTCCTCGTATTGATGATTGTTTGGATCGGATTGGTTCGCCAAATTTATTACTACGGGATGGATCTTTTGAAGGTTATGGCAGGTTCCATTATCCGATCGAGCTCGTGAATATCAGCATTTGTCACTCCATTTGGCCTATACGAGTGTAAGGTTATGCCATTTGGAATGAAAAATGCAGCTTGTACTTTTCAGAGGCTCATGAATAGGGTAATTTGTGGTTTGGAAGGAACGGAAATTTATATCGATGACTTGGTAGTAGTATAGTAATGACTGGATACCCACATGCTAAGTTACGTAAGGTTTTTGAAGCCCTTAGGTCTGCAGGACTTGTTGTTAATTTGGCTAAGTGCGAATTGGGCAGGCCAAGGTTTGTTATTTGGGTCACGAGGTTGGTTTCGGGTCAGGTGGCTCCGAAACAAGCTAACCTCGAGGCTATTTATTAATTTGAAAGGCCAAGTAATGTTAGAGAGGTAAGAAGGGTGCTGGGCATGACGGGTTATTACCGCCGTTTCCGTGCGTAATTACTCAGATCTTGCTCAACCCTCTTACTACTTTATTAGAAAAAGGGAAAAGGTTCTTGTGGTCTGATCGGTGTGAAGAATCTTTTAATAAAACTTAAATACTGTGCTAATTACTAACCCTATTTTGACTTCCCCAGGATTTGTTTTCAGAAACCCTTTTATTATCGCGGTAGATGCCAGTGATGTCGGGATTGGAGGGGTCCTTTTCCAACGGAAGGAGACGGTGTTCATCCTGTATCTTACTATAGTAAGAAGCTTCTGGCGGCGGAAAGGCGTTACTCCACCATTTGAAAAGGAGCTCCTTTTCTTTGGTCCGCGCTCTTAACCATTTCAAACCTTATGTGACGAATTTTTCTTTTTCCGTTTGAGAATTTGGGACTGACCACAATCCATTTGGTTTTCCATCGAGCGGATGAAGGGAGCCAACCAGAGGATTTTGCGTTGGGCCCTATTTCTGCAGAAATTCAACCCTTATTATTAAACACGTAAAAGGGGACAGACAATAAATTCCTGACGCCCTTTTCTAGGACTTAGTGTGCTTGCCTGTTCCTTCTCGTACGCTGCCCTGCTCGTTTCTCCAATTAGGTTGTATGAAAAAAATTACTTTTGAATGTAGTATAGTTTAAGTAATATTTCAAGAGTTGTTTTGTAGATTTAGTAAGTTTCTGTAAGGTTTCTATGAGTGGTATACACTCTTGTATGTTATAGTGGTTCATGATTCCTAACGAATGTTTGATTTGTCCCGGTATACTAAGAATTTTGATTTGATTATTTATGACTCTTTGAACTATATTGTTGGTGTGTTGTAGGTTAAGGTGTATGCCCTGTGTGTGTCTAAGTTTATTTAGGTTAAGCTAGGTAAGATGGTTTCCTTAGATTTGATGATTTGTGTCTGTTATGATCCTGTTTAAATTATTGGTATTATGATATGTCTGTCTTTTGCCATGCTTTGACTTTGGGTTCAGAGTATGGTATTATCATTGAGCTTTAAATAATGGTAAGCTATATAAAGCATTTGGTTTGTATTCTCTCGTGGTATATTCTATTATTGATATTTTAACACAATTTGGTTTCAGGTTTATTGTTCTATTATGGTATGTTTGCCTGTTATTGGTTGTCTTTATTGTTCTTTCCTTACAGGTTTGTTTATACCACAGTAGTAAAAAAAAAAAAATTATTTTTGCTGAAAATTTTTTTTTTTTTGCGGGGAGGGAAGGTATCATGTATTAACGTAATTGGCATTGCTTTTGCTTTATTTTTATCTCAGCCTTGTTACTGCTTTTTGTTATATTTTGTTGTATATAAAATTAGCGTAAGGAAATTAGTTTTTAAGGTTTTAGTTTTTAAGCTTTACTTTGGTCTCGGCTGAGCGTCAAGCGAACTGCTTGTTAAACCTCCTCCCGCTTGTTAAATGTTTGTGAGCATCTTATTAATGCTATTTTTTTTGTTTTTTTTTTTTTGTTTATCTTTTGAGTGGTTGGTGAAAAGGACACCCGTGAGGATATTGGAGGGGCGCGACTTTTTCCCGACAACAGTCGGCTCGCTATTCTCCCCGCATGTTGTGCAGCTGGCTTATTTTTCTGAATCGCCCTTCGAAGGATTTGTCGTCGTCAGTATTGAAGGCGCAGGGGCATTTCTGCCATCTGCGGTGACTTACCCCCTTACTGTGTGTACTTTCCTGCGGGCTCTGATATCGGCGCTGGATCCCGACAGAGTGGACGTGGGAGGGACATCACTGTGTTTGCCTACGACTTCCTTCTGAGCTGCAGCGGTGGGGGCATTGAGGCCCGTGAAGGTGCAAGTAGGGCGGTTGCTACCAGGTAGGGAATTTCCCTTGTGTTTTTGGTTGGGAGCACGACAGACTCCTTCCCCATGGTATTGGTGACCTGTGTAGCTGCACGCCCTTCAGATAGCGGAGTATTGGCCTGATACGTGGCATTCAGTGGATGTAAGAGATCACGGCTCCCTCTGTATTTCGGCCTACAGCAAGGCAACTGTTTTAACCTGAATCGTTTGGGCATCCATTCACCCTTATCACATCCATTCATCCTTATTCAGTGTGAGGAGCTCTTCCCGAGTATTCTTTTTCTTATTTATTCTCGTATAGTGAGGTCGTTCGAGATTGTTGGCATTTCTTATTGTCACTTTATATTTATATATATATGCCAGTCTTTGTGTATATCTTGACACGAGTGATGCTATAATTTTCGTTATTTCTTGTGGGTATTATATATCAATTAATATGTTGGATATTTTTTATATTTAAGATTTAGTTTATATTTGTAGGTAGGAGAATTAAGTTTTCCCCCTGTTGGTCTCTTACTTCTTTCCTCTCTGTTTAGTTATAGGTATTGGTTTATATTTATGTTGATGTTGGGCCCATTTTGCTAATTTATGCAGTATATTTCTCTTATTTTCTGTCTAGGGTTTAGTGTTAGTGTTTAGGAACTCCTAAGGTAGTAGTAAGGACTAAGTTGTGTCCTGTATAGTCACAAGGCTGACTTTATTATTCTTTTGCTTTGTTTGTTAATAAATATTGTTGAGTTTTCCTGTGTGTTTTTGTCTCCGCTGACTGAATTTAGCTGGATACTTGGTAAGATCACTGTCCTCTCTATTCTTGTGCAAAAGAACTTGCACCACGGCCCAACAAGGGTCGTAACATTCATTAGAACCTTTTTCCGAAGTAAAGGACTCACTACAAAGTTTATAATATTTTTTATAAAATCCCAGGTAGGGGGATAGTGCTTTTAGTGAGCCTCATGCAGTGCAGTATAGGGTCTTTGTATTGCTTCCTAGCCGTACCCCTTTTCATTCCTTTTACTATACCTCCGTTCATATTATCTTTCTTCCATTATATTTTCCATCTTCTCCGAACAGTTTTTTCATAGTGCCGCTGCGAGGCTTTCCTCATTTTACACCTTTAAAACAGTTTTACTTTGAGTTTCCCATTTAGCGCTGGAAGACCTCATAGGTCTCAGTATTTGGTCTATGGCCTAAATTTCACATTCCATTCAAATCCATTCTAACGAAATTTATATGATGAATAATTTTCACATCTGTTTTTACATTCCTCAAGTTAAATTCCAGCGCATCTTCGCGAGATGAATAACTTAATTATTATGAACATTCTGTATCGCTGCTGGATGTTTCCTGAAACCTTGTCGTGGGAGAACCTTGAATTATTCCAGTAGTTTTTCTGTTATCACCGTCAAGGTTTATTTTCAATTTTTATTTTTATTTTATTTTATTTTATTTTATTTATTTATTTATTTTTTACATCTGGACCTTGTATAAAAGGTCATTCATTTTGATAACACTGACGCAAGTTCTCTGTAGAGTTTATAATGCTGTATGCAACTCTCAGCCACGGCCCATGAATCTCTCAGCCGCAGCTCATGAAACTTTCAGCCACGGCCCGGTGGTGGCCTCTGTTGCTGGCACCTATAGTGTTGCCAGACGCACCATCATGGCTAACTTAAACCTTAAATAAGATAAAAACTACTGAGGTTAGATTGGAGGGTGGGTGATAAACATACCAATTGCAATTGCAGCCCTCTAGCCTCAGTAGTTTTTAAGATCTGTCAGTATCAACGTGCAGACAACATTCCCCATCTCTTAATTAAAGGTGTATTTCCAGTAAGTTTTTGAGTGGACCAATATCTGGGTCGTAAGTCAATATTGACAATAGGACCCGCTAAGTATAAGCTGTCCTTTATGTCAATATGGGTGGCAAATGGGACATTTATATCCTCACTGAAAACATTCACGGTTTTTTTTAGTAATTCACACATACAGATCTATTTATCATCTTCATTATATCCTCTTCTCTTTTGGTGCTAAAGTTTTCCTGAAATATAAACTATCTTTTTCTTTTTTTTTAATCTGGATTTAATCGCTGTGGCCTTTGGATTTTTAGCAACCGACCATAATGTTAGTTATTTTTCTCTATCATCCTCAATTACCAGAGCTCGCTTTCTTTGGGTCTGCACACGGCAACACCGAACACCAGACTTAATAGGAAAATGTGGAAACCATCATCCATGAGATTTTATGGTGTGAATCCGCGTCCATGATATACAAAGACAACTTTTGTGGGTTCCAATAATTGTTTTCCAACTCCAGTAATTTTTGTCCGATACTGAGATGGGAGAGTAAGATATATTTAGTAAAAGTTTTATTTCCTCGTGCTCGTGTCCGCAATTACTGTTCAATGTTCCAGATATTAAGAAACGTGAATAGACAGGAAATAAAAATAGTTTTTTTGCGATTTAAAATAGCCACTAGCTGGGCTAGCATCCAGTGAACTGTTTGTATAATATGGTTTGTATAATATGGTTTTGAAAAAAAAAAAAAAAAAAAAAAAAAAAAAAACGCTCAGGATTAATCCATAGGAAAAATTTACATATTCAAAATGACAAGATTTGAAATAAATATAGTATTCGGATTAATCATTAGTCCCAAATTACGTATAGGAATTAAATTGTTAGGCGCTTACACTGACAAATATACAGAGAGAGAGAGAGAGAGAGAGAGAGAGAGAGAGAGAGAGAGAGAGAGAGAGAAAATGAAAGGTGCGTTTTTCCTGTTAGGAAAAAGGGCAGCGTGGGAGTCGGTCGACAGCAGAAATTACTTTGAAAGTGAAAGTTTTCAGGGAACTGATTTATTGACAATCACGTAGTAACGACTCCTGGGGTCTTCTATTGGCTCACAGAAATAAATAAATTTTACTCTACACTCTCCCTTGTAAAAAAAATATATACAGTCTTTTTTTTTTTTTTTTTTAGGGAAATGGGGAGGAATTAGTTTTGCTTTACGTTTTGTTTTTCTGTATCATTATGTGTTAGAGACAATCTTTTATTTCAGGCTTACTAAAAGCTATAGTGCATATTGATTAATTGGCTTGACAAACGAGATAGCGGGCGTTTTCTATAATTTATTAAGTTTCTTGGTAGTCACTTTCAAAATAAACTTTAACGGTTATCAGTATTGATATTACAATGTAAATAATTCGTACTGCATTGTTAGTATTTGCCTCTTTAAACTTCACTTTTATGTGGAGCCTTTTTGCATTGAGTTCGTGATTTCGTTGTGTCTCTGTGGAGCAAAATACTGCAAACACTTCTGTCTCTCCTGTGCTACGTGATAAATACCTGATAAAAGAAATACAATAGGAATTGGAATGCCATACCGCCGACAAAAAATCATTATTTATGTAATTTCCAAATAACATTGAGCCTGTGTAGTTGTTTGGAGCACACCATAAATTCTTTATAAATTCGATAACTTTATATAAGTAAAATATGATAACGAATAGCGTATAGAATATTTGTTTGTAAATGCAGAAGGGAAATACAGTCGTATTCCTAAAACCGTAATGCTGTTCAGTTCGCTGAACTCAGTTGTTGGAAAAGAGAAAATATATAAATTATTTGCTGTAATTCATTTCATCCGAAATGTGTAAAATGAAAGTTTTACAGAAGTTTAAAAGAATGCCGAAATTATTAAAAAAATTTATAAAAAAAAGATATAAGCAATGGATATTTTCAGTCTAACTTTATTTCCACGTTCGAATTCAGAAACACACGCAAACACACACGTGTGTATAAATCTTAGTTTCTTATGCATTATTTAGGTTTCAATGTTCTCTCTCTCTCTCGCTCTCTCTCTCTCTCTCTCTCTCTCTCTCTCTCTCTCTTCTCTCTGCTCTCTCTCTTCCTCTCTCCTCTCTCTCTCTTCTATTCATTTATTTATTCATGAATACGCCTGGCCCTGTGAGAAAAATCCCCCGTAAAGATTATGGGAGTCTGCTGGTCATAAATAATCTCGTTTTACCAGATTTATGAATAATTCAGATATCGCTCTGTATTACTAAAGTAAAGGAAAACCAGATTAGACTCTTTCACTGTTATTACGTCTTTCTGAAAAGGGCATTTATACAAATTATTCCTCCCAGATGAATGATGATAGAATTATGTTAAGCTTTTTGAAATATCTACAATTTTATTTAAGTTAATACAATCAAATTCGAGAAGCTTTGTGAGTTTTACCTCCTGCTCCTGTTATAAGTAAAAATCATTCATTAGAGTTTACTTGAACAGACAAAGCCAAGACGTGTTCGACTACAGATCTCAGGGTCCGGGATCGTTTCCCCGCTCCATAGACAAGGAATCACAGCAATTTATTTCTGGTAATAGAAATTATTTTCTCGATATACTGTGGTTCGGATCCCACAATAAGCTGTAGGTCCCGTTGCTAAGTAACCAATTGGTTCCTAGCCACGTCTAGATATCTAATCATTCGGGACAGCCCTGGGAGAGCTGTTAATCAGCTCAATGGTCTGGTTAAACAAGAATATACTTAACCGACAAAAACAAGAGCTCATTATACGTTCAGATGCTTCTCGGAACGAGGAAGTTCAATTTTAGTGGAACTCTTCGCGTCCTCTGTGGAGTTTGAGCAGCCATATTTAACACGGGAGACTAAATACAGAAGATAATAATAAAAAAAAAAAAAAAAAAAAAAAAAAAAAAAAAAACACACACACACACAAACATCAGTATTGGGAACATAGTCAAACATCTTTGTGTATCAGTGTGACTGTAGTTTTGGGAATGTAAAGAAATGCTAATGTATATATTCGTCTAGAGACCCTTTGCAAAGAGGTGGGCCATAAATGCTAATGCTTAAGAGCCATCAGTGTATCAAAAGATAATTATATAGGTACCACTGATACATAGTTTAGGAAGAAGCTATATGGAAAGGTCATTCAACAAGAGACAAGGCTTGACAAATAACAAAAACATGCAATATCCTAATCGTGATGAATTATAAGCTATCAAGAACTTATTTTCAGTTATATACCACATTTTGTAGGTAGAATACTTTTCTAGAAATAAAAAGGTAAATAAATAAGATTGCTGCATTCATTATGGTTATGGAATAACAGTCCCTTCTTTTGGGGAAACGAATTCATAATCCGGAAATCGACCAAGATTTGCAAAAAAACTAAGAAAAAATGGTGATCGTCTTGAAATTGGTCGAGAATTTAGACCTGAAATAGACGAGGCAAAAGATAAGAAACTTTCTGTATTTCATGATTAGAACGCGCACACATACGCACACACACACACATATGCATATATATATATATGACTGGTAAAAATGTTCTGTTGCAACAGAATTCCATCTAATAAAAGGAGCCCATAAAAACACCAAAATATAGAGAGGAAAATACTATATTTCAGAGACTGCTGTCTCCCTCTTCAGGTAGACGAATGAGAAAAGTTTACAGAAAAGGTGGTATTTTTACCAAGAGATCCATCCACAGGTAAGCCAATTTAGGTCACCCCCGCTGATAATCTTCCTTTAATCTTCTTAAGCGTTGGTTTAATGAAAATCTTGTTGATCACATCTGAATCCCATGCTCCTTTTGAGATGTTCATTACCTGCCTCTCTTTTTTAAGGCCAATTCCATCATTTGACTATTATACCGGCAGTTGCTGCTATAAATTATATGTGACAAATTCCAGTTTATTCTATGGCTATGTTCATTTATATTGTTGAAAATAGCTGAGTTCTTTTGTCCATACTTAACTGAAATTTTGTGTTGTATTAATCTCTGCGGAAGTGACTTTCCTGTAAATCCGATACAAGATTGGTCACAGTCCTGGCATGGGATTTCGTAAACCCCTGTGTCCTTGGGGGATGTCTTTTGTTGGACGTTAATCAAGGATTTGGCTAAGGTATTTGGGTAAGTAAATGCAAAAGGGTTAGATTTTCCGAGGGTCTGGGTCACCGTCTTAACCCTGTCCAGGTGGGGAATTTTTTATCTTATTGTTGGGTGTATCTCTGGTTTTGTCTTGAGGGGGTTGGTAGAAAATTACGTTTAGTTCAATTAGTTCAAATTCTTTTTCCAGGAAATCTGGGGAACATTCCTAAGGGTCTTAAGAACAGGTTGCTGGCTACACCTATCTTGATAGCATTGTCGTGATAGCTAAAATAGTGAATGTATGAAAGTGAGAATGTTGGTTTTCTGTATATGGTAAATTTGTATTCTGTCGGATCTCTGATTATTAAAACATAAAGAAAAGGAATTTTGTTGTCACGTTCCCATTCAACTTTAAATTTGATGCTGGGCACTAATGCTTTTAATTTTGAAAGGAATTCATTAAAATTGCCCCACTTATTATCCCAAAATGTTAAAATATCATCTACATATCTCATCCACAGCATGTTTTTGGGTTTTATTGAATTTATTACTACAGTTTCAAAGTATTCCATGTACAGATTGGCTAAAACAGGTCTTAAAGGACTACCCATACTACACCCGAATTTTTGCTTATAGAATGATTCCCCGAATGAAAATCCGTTATTAGCTGCACATAATTCAACTAACTTTATTATTTTGTCAAGCGCCAATGGGAAATGATCTGAATAAGGGGATAATTTTGGTGTTTTTATGGGCACCTTTTATTGTATATATATATATATATATATATATATATATATATATATATATATATATATATTATATATATATATATATATATATATATATATATATTTGTGTGTGTGTGTGTGTGTGTGTGTGTCTTTTAAGCAGATACAATTTTTTCATCTATTAATTGTAAAAGAAATTAGAAAATTATCTGAAAAAAATGCATTCTTAGCAACCAGCAAATGAAAAGCTTACAAGTATACAAAAGCAAATAGATAGTGATAACGAAAAGACAAGAAATGAGGAAAAACCAAATAATACTGAACGTAGGACGCGTAAAGAAACGGAAGTGGCCAATTTATATACTGATCGGGTGTGTTTAGCTTCCGAAATGAGGATATGTGATAATGGCGGAGGCAATATTGCATAAAATGGCTTTCTGTCAGTTACTGGAAAGCTACAGTATTCTGGCAAGAAGAGAAATAGCATTGTGGCAACTAAAGAAAATAGAGTACAGTAATGCTGAAGATTCTCTTTTCCATTCGAATGGGAATCTCATCAATGGAAATCTACATATATAAATTTACCCACAAGTTGAGTAAAATTCTTAAGAAATTCAGTACATTCAAGAAACGAGAGTTTGTCCTTCCTATCCTGTAGGTAAAGCTCGTCTTGAGAGATGGTTGTTCAGCTTCACAATGTCAAGTGTTATCCGGTCCAGAAACCCAGAAGAACACTAAGAATACCAAATCTGAATGAAAGAGTGATAAACCCACCGCTGGTAATGCCCTAACTGTGGAAAAATTTTTCAGATCTACACTGTAGGGAATAACACTTACATCGTTATCTCTGTGAAAAAATGAACACTTGACGAATTATATCATGATTTGGGCAATTGTTTGGCGACACTAGAAAAATCATACAATAAACGCTAAGTTCTGCAAAATATCATAAGCAACATAAGTTGCGAACCTGAGTGTTGTACTTCATTTACACCAATTACTTACAGTCTTCGATCTCTGGTCCCAACCCAGTTCGCTCAAGGACTGACCAATAATAGCTACAACAGAATCACCACCGCCTCCATACTGTACTCTCTTATGAACAAGGTCATCAGTATTTCCAGAAGTAAAGAATAAAGGCAACGATTTTTCTTCAGCTCAGGATAGCTTATGACTAAATCCATTTAAAGAAAAAGCATCATAAATAGCCCGACTGTTTTATGTTTCTTAAGATTAAATATAAACTAGGGAATATAATCCTACAACATAAATTATATATTGGGGAGTATCCTGCGACGCAAATCTCGAATTCAACGGTCAATTACAATATGGTTGAATAAATTGAAGGACTTAAAGATATCAAGTCGTAAAAGTCCAACTCTAATTAATAATCACTGGATTCTTGGGTAGATATTTCAAATGCAAGGAGAAGCACCCGTCATTTCAACATTGTTTCCTCAGAGCATGACATTTCCATTATGAAATAAAAGTCTACAACCAATATGTTAGTTTAAACCAACTTGAGAGGCGCGTGATCATCAAGGATGAACATTCCCCAACTGTAACAGATGTACCATTCTTGCTTTCTGTTCACTAGAAAAAAATTATT
The DNA here is from genome assembly GCF_015104395.2 of Macrobrachium nipponense. Lineage (NCBI taxonomy): Eukaryota > Metazoa > Arthropoda > Malacostraca > Decapoda > Palaemonidae > Macrobrachium > Macrobrachium nipponense. The sequence continues at coordinate 151,925,375 of NC_087201.1, read as the reverse complement.
TGCCATCAAAGGGGGAAGGCTCTCTCTCTCTCTCTCTCCTCTCTCTCTCTCTCTCTCTCTCTCTCTCTCTCTCTCTCTCTCTCTCTCTCTTGACATACTAAACTTTGCATTTTATGACCAATCCCTCTTGGTCATCACAATTCATTAGCTATCGTAGTTACTAAAATGTAAGATATTGTCAATTAACTGTAATCACAAGGAAAATACGAGAAGTTGTGATCGTCCTCCCTGTGAAATGATGGGCATTTACGTCCTCTCAGATTCCCTTATCGTTTTTGTTTCGTACTTGACACATTCATTAGAATTTGATGCCCTCATTCAGGCGAGGGACGCCCCTTTCAGTCCACTCTTTCACCCGTAATGGATCACAAAGTCGGGGACTAAGCGCCTGTTCTCCGCCGCTTGATTGGAATTTCCGAAGGGGATATTCCCTGATCTTGTCTGAGTTGTCAATCGTTCGTTATAGAAATAACAGTAGGAAATGGCCTTTTTATGCTTGGAAAGCATAAAGGCAGGAGAATCGATGTAACGTTATCCTTACGAGGCTAAAGAGCTCCCAGAGTTGAAAATTTAAGGATTCCTTGTATTATTCCTTTGTTGCATCAGATATTTCACCATGAGAATTTTTTTTCCGGTTATATTCTGAACTTCTAACTGATAATTTTTACAATATTGCACTTTTCTCGTTTCAGTAAAGTCTCACAACACAAATAAGGAAATGGGTTAAGTTTGAGCTATGATGCCATTAAAAAAATATGAACGCAGCAGGAATAATTATGGAATAGAAATTAGTCCTCTGTGAGCTTATCGTATAATTCCACAAAGTCTTTCATTGGAAACTTATCACAAAAATCCTAACTACAAGGTCAAACCTTAAATGGTAAATCGATCTGTATTGTATACAAGAAATTAATGTGATTAAATAACGCAAGTATGTTCTTTAGATTACAAATGTACCATAGCCATCAGCCTGATCAGCACTTAGCTTACTACAAGTCTAAAACTACTCCCAAATTTAGAACACTTTCCTACTTCAACAAATTTGATCCTCATTGATTGATTGGTTGATAAAGTTATGTGGCGTGACAGCTGCCAGGGTAACTGACGACGAAGATCGTCAGGAAATTAGTCGGTGCTCAGAAAGGAAAGTCTGAATCAAGTTCTTGAATTAAGGTCGTCAATTATTCGTAGGTGGGTTGTAGTAGTGTGTCTTGTTTCATAATACTATATTTATGAGTTATGGCTTTCGGAGTAGATATTCAGATAATGTATTTTCCTTCTCAATTTCCTGATTTTATTTAATAATAGGTAATTATTTGTGGGATTGGCAGTCACTTCCACTCAGTATGTTTTACCTTCATCTATATTTTCTAGGCTACAAGTTATTTTGAAGGCCACCATTGCAGCTTTTTTTCTTTTGTCGGGGCATATTTTAATAATGCTCTGAGTGAGAAATTATTTCCTGTTAAAAAAACTATTAAAATTAAAATCGCCTCTATTACTCTCCCTTCATGTTTTCACTAAATTTATGACCTGAAAAGGTTTTTGATAGAGAAATTATTTAGCAGTATTTACGTTCTAGTAAAATTACATAACTTAATGTTATTGAATGATATTACGAGCTTTTCAGAACTTTTAAGACAGTTGAAATATAGATACCATTGTTATTTGTATTATTGCTGTGGTTTTTTGTTCTTGTTATGTTTATGAAATCTAAAAAAAATGATAATTTCACTTATACATACCGTTTTAAGTTCAAATTACATAATGATAACATTTAATCGAGCATTTCAGATCATCACACGTCACTGAGTAGGATTTTTATAAGGTAAATAATAGATTCACCTACAGGAGAGGAGTCAGCCCATTCCTATTTGCTCATTTAGCACCGACCCATATTTCATTCCACCCGAGACTAGTGAACACATCGCCTAGCCAGGACAATTAATGGTGGTGATCTGAAATGAATTTACCTTCTATCTCCCTTAGTTAGAGCAGTCAACTTTATGACATTTTGTTAAATACACGGTATGTAAAAAAAATTTAATGCCTTTTTTTCGTTCACGCATTTTACCCAAAGGGAAAAAATGATCTTGTATGAGAAATCACCAACTCCATTAGCTTAATCCTTGCACATGCTCCTGTTCCGGAGGGCAGTTTTGTAATCCTGTGTAATTGAATTAATTGACACAATTCCAATGGGACCGGGCTTCCTTTAGCACTTATTTGTCAGTCTCCGTCTCTCAAACATGCATGCAGCAAGCTGCATACTGATAATATATATATATATATATATATATATATATATATATATATATATATATATATATATATATATATATATATATATATTATATATATATTCATTGAATAGAATGGCTTTCTCACTGTTTACCAGCTTTTTTGAAATTGCTTCATATAAAAATACTGGAGTAAATGGAAGAACCCCATTATGTGTCCATTAGTAACCTGAACAATGAAGTAAAGAAAATATTTATAAAATATGAAGCAATTTCAAAAAAGCTGGTAAACAGTGAGAAAGCCATTCTATTCAATGAATGTTGTATCCGTGAAAAATTGTGCCCTAGAAGTATTAAATATAATGGCCGGGCACGGTCGAGTTGGAACGAGGTGGAAAAATGCCTCCGACGACGAATGGAAGAATCAGCAGAAAAGATCACCAAACTGCAAGAAGAAAGAACAGCAAAGTGGAGTGAATTCTGTAATAGTACTACACAGAGACCCAATGTGCTGTGCAACAACAAGTGGAAAGAGAAATAGAAAAGCATTCGAAAATAGTCAGTGCAAGGCATAGCAAAAAGCTTCTGATATTAAACGGTGGACCAGTGAGAAACGAAGAGAAAAAAGCCGGGTATCAGGAATAGAGTTGAGTGAACACCAAAAGCAGTTACTAAATCTAGGCCTGAACTGCCATTACATACGAAAACCACACTGAATCCAAGAGGATTAATACAGAAGTATTAATCGATAAACTACTGCGACTGAAAGAAGAAAACGCAAAATCGAACTTAAACAAGAGTGCATCAGCTGAATTACTGGGTGAGGCCAAAATAGAACACGTGGTAACTACTCTTTAGTCGCATAGTCAGTCCACAGTTAAAAAAAGCAGCAAAAGAACTGAGAGAAAAACGAAACCATAATAATTACGCAAAGAGATAAAACCGCAGTGTACGTCATAATGAATAGAGATGAATACGACACCAAAATGGATAACATACTAAGTGATAATAATAAGTTTCAGCCACTTAAAAAAGTCCCAACAAATGACCTCAAAAAGAAAATGATGAAACTAACAGAAAAAGCGAACAAAGAGCAGAGAACAGTAAGCTTTCCAAAAATCATCGAAGACTTTGCACCCGGATACTGCTACGGCACAGTCAAGATTCACAAACAGGGAAACCCGCTACGGCCCATTATATCCCAAATGAACATCTCCCATGTATAAAGTGGCTAAGAAATTGAATGAAATTATAACGCCGTACATTCCCTCAACGTTCTGCTAAAATCATCGACGGAATTTCATCGACCTACTGCAAGACACCGCACCCGACGAAGACATAGCATCCCTGGACGTTGAAAGTTTATTTACTAACGTACCAGTGGATGAAACAATACAAATCATCATGGACAAGATATACCGCTCTGAGAAACCACCATTACCGATCCCCGAAAAAATCTTAAAAGAGATGCTGGAAGCATGTATAAAGGAAGCCCATTCCTCTCACATAGGGGCGAAATATAATTCGACAAAAGGACGGCGTGGCAATGGGTTCCCCCTCGGGGGTTCTTTTCGCAAACGCATACATGGCACATACAGAAGAGGTCACATTTGAAGAACACCAAAACCCAGAATCTATGGGAGATATATTGATGATATCTTTATCACAACAAAGGGCGACAATGACATAGAAGAATTAGTAAATAAACTCCAAGCAAATTCTACATTTAAATTTTACGGTAGAAAAGAAGTGATGAGAAGATGCTCCTTTCTTGGACGTACTTGTGACCCAAAAAGAACAACAAATACAATACCACCGTATACACTAAAAAGACAGACGCTGGAAGATGCTTAAATGCTAGAGGAGAATGCCCTGATGCATATAAACGATCTGTGGTAAATGCATACATAAAACGCGCCATAACACACTGTTCCACGTGGAAAGCGACTAACGAAGAGATTCAACAGAGTTCAACAAGTCTGCTCACAAATAACCGGATATCCGAGATGACATGATCCAGCAAAGTTGGTCAAAAGAGATTTGACTGCAAGGATTTACTGCAAACCAAACCTTACGGCCTCTTTGGTAATGAAAAATAGTACGGCCCCATCGACGGAGAAAGAGGTTAAATCTGATATAGTATACAAGTTTGTCTGTGCTGACGAGCAATGTCAGTCCCCCAAAAATGCTATATCGGACACACACCACCACACTCAAACGTCGCATGCAGGCCCACAGAAACCGAGGAGCCATTCATTCAGCACTTTGTGGATACCCACAATAAAAAACCATCATTACAAGAACTTCTCACAAACACCAAAATAATACACAAGGAAGGCAACTACAATCGTTTATTGATATCAGAAGCAGTCAGCATCGCAATGCAACGTTCCAGCCTTAACATCCCAACGTGAGGCAGACCGATCCTTGCCCTCGTGTAGGAGGCAGTCCTTCAACCAGCGTGGAACAAAGGCCCACCCACACCCCCCAACCCAACCACCACACGCGGACAGGAGCGCACACTGACTTTCAGTGAATTAAACATATATGTAATTAATAATATAAGATAAGTAATGTGTATATAATAACTTACTTTCAACTTTTTTATTTAATTTAATGTTGTTAACATATTTATTTATTTGTCTTATTTTATGTTTCACTATAGTCTTTTTGTAAATACTTAAAACTAGGTATCTGGCAATTGTACTACCTTTCCGTCCTCATGACGTCACAAAACGCATGTAGGCCTCATATTTGTATCAGTACGCTTGAAAACGTCAATACGTATAGGTTGACGAAACAGCTGTCGCGTGTAAAAATACTGGAGTAAATGGAAGAACCCCATTATGTGTCCATTAGTAACCTGAACAATGAAGTAAAGAAAATATTTAGAAAATATGAAGCAATTTCAAAAAAGCTGGTAAACAGTGAGAAAGCCATTCTATTCAATGATGTTGTGTATCCGTGAAAAATTGTGCCCTAGAAAGTAATATATATATATATACACACACACACACACACACACACACACACACATATATATATATATATATATATATATATATATATATATATATATATATATATATATATATATATATATATATATGCAGAAGCCAGGTACTATGTCGTACCTCTAAGTAAAAGGGGATACAATCCACAATGAAGTAAAATCCTCTTGTCGTTAAAAATATATATTACTTGGACAGAATTAAAGCTTTCGACCATCAACTGTGGTCTTGTTCACTAAAGTGTGATATGTCACCTCAAGGAACTAACAAGTAAGAGCACAAACATTAGAAAAACAACGGTTAGGTAACAAGCTGGTTCAAATTATGAATGATCAGGCGGTTGAGCCCTCGTTCTTTCCAGAATTCGTCTTTATCTTCGTGGGGGAATGTTTCTATTGTCAACTGCTTGTTCTATGGTGGTTGGGTGGTTTGTTGGAGAAATGACCTGAGTGGAGTAAACAGGAGAGGAGGCAGCATCGTTATTGGCACATATATTTCTAAAGTTTGAAATTTTCCCTTTCCTACATATCTCTTCACAAATAGCTGTATTTTCTGTACTGTCAGTATTTCCTGCAAAGGTCTCGTTTAATGAAATTAACGCCCCTTCTACTACTCGTCTCAAAGTCCGGTCGTTACATCAAAAACACCTTTGTACCTTTAAAATTTATTGCGTGGCTTTTTCTCCCATTTATGTTGCGCAATTGCACTGTATGAACTTCCCCTTCTGCAAGCAGCAACGTGTTCTTCCCTTCTCTTATCAATGGAACGTTCGCTTTCTCCCACGTAACATTCATTGCAATCACTACAAGGTATTACATATACTCCTACATTCTCTCTATTACCCGGGTTATTTTTAATGAGTTTCTTCTTGATTGTACTGTTGTACTGAAAAACTACGTTGAAGCCGTTCTTTTTTCCTTTAAGCTGCCTAGAAAATTTATTAAGTTCTCTATTATAAGGAAGAGCAAGAGATGCCTTAAAATCTGCCTATTCAGTTATATCATGAGGGGCGTAAAACATCGATCTAGCTTTAGATAGAGACTGTAATATAAAAAACTTTGGGTAACACAGATTTTAAGGCATCTCTTGCTCTTCCTTATAATAGAGAACTTAATAAATTTTCTAGGCAGCTTAAAGGAAAAAAGAACGGCTTCAACGTAGTTTTTCAGTACAACAGTACAATCAAGAAGAAAATCATTAAAAATAAACCCGGGTAATAGAGAGAATGTAGGATTATATGTAATACTTGTAGTGATTGCAATGAATGTTACGTGGGAGAAAGCGAACGTTCCATGTTGATAAAGAGAGGGAAGAACACGTTGCTGCTTGCAGAAGGGGAAGTTCATACAGTGCAATTGCGCAACATAAATGGGAGAAAAACCACGCAATAAATTTTAAAGGTACAAAGGTTGTTTTTGCATGTAACGACCGGACTTTGAGACGAGTAGTAGAAGGGGCGTTAATTTCATTAAACGAGACCTTTGCAGGAAATACTGGCACTACAGAAAATACAGCTATTTGTGAAGAGATATGTAGGAAAAATTTCAAACTTTAGAAATATATGTGCCAATAACGATGCTGCCTCCTCTCCTGTTTACTCCACTCAGGTCATTTCTCCAACAAACCACCCAACCACCATAGAACAAGCAGTTGACAATAGAAACATTCCCCCACGAAGATCAAGACGAATTCTGGAAAGAACGAGGGCTCAACAGCCTGATCATTCATAATTTGAACCAGCTTGTTACCTAACCGTTGTTTTTTCTAATGTTTGTGCTCTTACTTGTTAGTTCCTTGAGGTGACATATCACACTTTAGTGAACAAGACCACAGTTGATGGTCGAAAGCTTTAATCCTGTCCAAGTAATATATATTTTTTAACGACAAGAGGATTTTGCTTCATTGTGGATTGTATCCCCATATATATATTATATATATATTATATATATATATATATATAAATATATATATATATATATATATATATATACATATATGTATATATGTATATATATATATATATATATATATATATATATATATATATATATATATATATATATATATATGTGTGTGTGTGTGTGTGTGTGTGTGTGAGAGAGAGAGAGAGAGAGAGAGAGAGAGAGAGAGAGAGAGAGAGAGAGAGAGAGTGCGTGTATTCAGTATGCAATTGGCTGCATAAGATCCAATCACATAGAACAATACGATTTCATTTTAATTTCGTTAGCTAGGCCGGACGTATCAAAACTGACACGGTTTTATTTTCAACGGCGAATGAACACGTGAAGCATGACGAGGAGTATTTATAACAGTGAGTAATATTTGGTCGTTTAACCAGTCGGAGTTCAGGAATGTGAAGTGGAGGGAATGATAAGCAGGGTGGTGGATACTGATGGCGCTTGCTTTGGGATCTCTCTCTCTCTCTCTCTTTCTCTCTCTATCTCTCTCTCTCTCTCTCTCTCTCTCTATGTTGTTGTCGTCTGAATAATAAAAGTCCTCTATGAAGACTGACAGATGCTGAGTATTTTTTTGTACAACAGCAAAGATAAAAAAAAAATTAAATGAGAAACATGATGTACTATTTCACCATTTACTGTATCCAAAAATCATTCCAGTCATCAGTGGATTTTTATAGTTCTTTTTCTTAAGAGAGAGAGAGAGAGAGAGAGAGAGAGAGAGAGAGAGAGAGAGAGAGAGAGAAAAGCGGGGGTTTAACCAAGACTAAGAAAATCGGGCTATCAGTTGAAATTATAATAAATTATTAACATTATTAATTATTATTAGTTATTGCTTTAGCCTAAAGCTGCGGTCTGACTTAAACATAGAAATGATCTAGGCTTTATCTTTTCAAGAAAAATATAAATAGTAAACGAAGCAAAGATTCCCTGTTAAATTAAGTCTCTCTCTCTCTCTCTCTCTCTCTCTCTCTCTCTTATGACAGTCCGGTCCAGCATCAAGGCAAATCCCGTAGTATACTTCGAGGATAAAATCCCATTCTCGACTACGAGACTCCTAAGACGCCATAATCACTGTCCTTTATGGAACCTCTCAAGTGAGGGGCTATCATTTAGCTTCACAATTTTGGAATCCAGCGATGGAAAGCCTACTCGAAAAGGAATGTTTAATAGTTCCCAAAACTGTTTGTGTGTTGTTTATTTGTTTGCCGTTTTGCTACTCTTGCCAATTCTTGTGCTCTCTTTCTCCCAAGAAGCTGTTCGAATCTCTGACGTCTTAATGTACGTTCATGGGTCATGTGTGGGCTTTTTTGTGTGAATAGTTTCCAAAACAATGGCTTAATATAGGGTCGGTCACTGTGCAGAGCGGTGTTTGGATGTGCTCTACATAATATTTCCATTTTCAATGCCTTTTCCTTGAGGGTTTTTTAAATTTTTATTTATTTATTTATTTGATATATTTGATTTATTTTTATTTTTATCTTTTTTTTGAGAGAGGAAAGGAAGGGAGGTTGCGTGGGTTTTCCAAGCATCGTGGGAGCATCTGATTTCTTCATCCACGCCACAAACAGGACATCTGTCGTTGGCTAGGATTTGTACTGGCCTGGCCTTGTGCTTGGTGGGAAATATGACAACATGAGCAAGGGGTTATTGCTCTCAAGACTGATGGCAATCAGCTGTACCTTGTGGGCCATTCGCTTCCCACATTTAAAGATTCTTACCTGATATTAAAATCTGGTGGCATGAGGCCTCAATACTAAGGAGCTTGGCATTAATACGTCCGGAAAAAGAAATATGTACTAGTGAATATATCTTACTTTGTTTCACATACACCACTGAAGTTGTAAAAATAGCCATTCATTCGTCTCTTGGATTAAGTAATATCCCTTTTCACTATCCTTATTACTCCAAGAAGTGATCGACATTACTACCTTTCTCGTGTCTGCTTGACGCCCTCGTTCAGAAACGCAGGGAACTTCTGTCAATGAGTTCAGCAAGTTCAAATCAGAGGAGCAGCTAACTTCCATAGTTGGGAAACAAGAAATAAAAGAATTAGTACCTGGACTCACAATAAAACATTCTAAACTCATTATGCATACGTTTTGATACTTAACACAGAAACGCGTGGTAGATAAAATTTTAAATGATCTGCATAAACGTTCTTTTGTATTCACACCGTACAAAGAATGACAGTAATACGATAAACTAATAAATCTATCCAAAGAAACGTGTATTGATTAGTCATTCTGTCTTCAACGTAAAATGAATACAAAACGAGGTAAAATAAAAATCACATAACATTTACAAGCATTGTGATCGATCTCAGTAGCCAAATGTCTTTCAGCGAAAACCCAAGTAATTAAACTTCACACAATCTGTTGAACGAAAAATAAATTTTAATAAAGAGTAAATGCTTGATTTCTCATTGCTTGAATTTGCTACGGCTCTTTCTGCGATGTTTCTTTTTTATTACCCAGTCCAAGTTTGCTTATACTTTTGTTAATTAGTTTCTTTTTTCTTTAGTGGTGTCTCTCTCGCGTGGGTCTTCTTTCCTCTCGCTTATTATACCTCATTATTATCACAGACTTTAAAAACCTCTCTTGTCCTATCCATCAAAAGCGGAGAATTCGGCATGTCACTTATCATCTCCAGAGCATTCTCCGGCCTCTTTGCTAACTTAGCATCCAAAAAGTTTACGAATTCGATACAAACAGAAGTAGGCCTGTGTCACAGACAAATGGATGTGAGGAACATCTTCACAAAGGTGTGGAAAAAAGCTCTATGCCTCTGAGCATAAGCAAATAACCCCTGAATCAGTCCTTTCGAAAGCGATCCTGGTTGATAAAAGAGTAGAGTTTTATAGTTCTCGCGATTCCCCCAAATGTCCGGATCACGCGTCGGACAACTTTGCAGGAGTATTCAATGGAATGACGAGATGAAGTTTCTACGACCGGGAAACGGCTGTTGAGACATATAAGCAATTCAAGAAATGTTACTAAAAAAAACTCGGAAAATAAAATCTATTCTCTCTCTCTCTCTCTCTCTCTCTCTCTCTCTCTCTCTCTCTCTCTCTCGTTTAGATTAAAGAAAAGGATAGAGCTCACAGTTGTAGCAAGGAGAATTTTCGAAGAATAAAGGGCATATACATACCTCGGTTAACTTCGGGACGGTGTGCAAAGTCCCTTGGGTCGGGACCCTTTCTTGACCCTCTCGTATATTACCATAATTTCTGATGGCATGATTATACCACCAATAATAGCAATGAGTGTTTCTTGGATAATAATCATTATCCCACAATAACAAAACTATCACTTAATCGTTCGTGGATGTATTAATATCATAGGATTTTTCTTTATTTAAAGATAAATGTGTTATAATTTAACAGTGCTGTATACATAACTAGGGTCATGGAGGTTATTAGTCCAAGTACCATAATTTATGATGGTCGCCTCTGATCACACGTTAATTTGTCCTCGTAGCTGGATACTGCCGTCAGTGAAACTCATGGTGCACTGTAGGTGCTACTTGAGGTTCTTTGTTGTGTCCCTCCGACCCCTATCTACAACCCCTTTCAGTTCACATACTGTACCTTCGTTCATACTCTTTCTTCCATCTTATTTTTATCCTCTACTAGCAATTGTTTCACATTGTAACTACGAGATTTTCCTCCTATTCCACCTATAATACCTTTTTATTTTCAATTTCTATTTCAGCGCAAGCCACGTAACACAAACAAGTAACATGATCCTCATAAAGCAGATGACTTCATACTATAGAGTCATATAACTAAAAAAAAAAAAAAAAAAAAAAAAAAAAAAAAAAAAAAAAAAAAAAAAAAAAAACAGCCAAGGAAGGAACTTCTCTGCACTCAACGAGTCAACTGGCCAATGCGAGGTTGCAAAGACACGGGACTGAAAAATAATAGCCCCTTCTCTCGAGAGCCTTAATAAAGTCCGGTGATTATGAAGACTTGAGAGTCTTCGCAAAGAACGGAATTTTATCCTCAAAATGTATTGCGGGATTTACTGTGATGGCGGTCTGCCAAAGAGAGAGAAAGCGAGAGATTGTGAGAGATAGTGAATGAAAAAGAGATTGGGGAGAAAGAATTGTCAAGACGCTAATTGATTGGCTTAAGTGCTCCCACCCCCCCTTTTTTTTTTCTTAGGGATAGATCCTTGTAGCTATGACGTGTTTTTAGCATCCTGAAGTTTAGTTTTCGTACAATTCTAATATAACAGATTCATTTTTTTTATTTTTACGAGTCACGGAATAGTGTGTACTTACTTGTCGAAAATATGTAATGCTTTCTGCCATAATATGTACGACTGGAAAAAAACTGAGGGTTGTAGTAGTAACAGTTAAATGAATATCTCCCTATATGAACATTTAAACATTCGCAATTCGATTCTGGGTTAGCAATTACTGAACCCAATCTCCTTGGTTAATCTCTCTCTCTCTCCCTCTCTCTCTCTCTCTCTCTCTCTCTCTCTCTCTCTCTCTCTCTCTCTCTCATTCTATCTGATAATATCCTGATAGCCGTTCAATATCAACTAATTTGATGACCACAGAGTCCCGTGAAGTAGCGAATGTCCTTCTTGAATTTCCAAACGTTTGGGATTTTGTGAAAACTTTTATTTTCTTCTTAAGGAATAGTGCATGGCCAACGAATTTGATTTTTAAAATCTTCAGCAAATTTTCACACATGGCAAGAAGCTGTTAGTATTATTCTATAAAAAATTTAATGATATAATTAATGAGCAGATGTCAAGAATAGCAGGAGTGATAGGTAGGATTCCAGCAGGAATAATAGGTAGGATTCCAGCATGAATGATAGGTAAGAGTCCAGCGAGAATTATACATATGTTGGATTCCAGTAGTGATTATTATAGGTAGGTTTCCAGCAGGAATGATAAGTAAGAGTCCAGCAGGGTTTATATGTTAGATTTCAACAGGAATGGTAGGTAAGAAACCAGCAAGAATTATATGTTGGATTCTAGCAGGAATTATAGGTAGGATTCCAGCATCAATGACTGGCAGGATTCCAGCTGGAATGATAGGTAGGAGTCCAGCAGGAATGATGAGTAGGATTCAAGCAGGAATGATAACTAGGATTCCAGCTAGAATGATAGGAAGGATTCCAGCAGGAATAATAAGTAGGATTCCAGCAGAAATGATAAGTAAGAGTCCAGCAGGAATCTATGTTGGATTCCAGCAGGAATGATAGATAGGATTCCAGCTAGCATGGTAGGTAGAATTCCAGCAGGAATGATAGGTAAGAGCCCAGCAGGAATTATATGGTGGATTACAGCAGGAATCATAGATAGGATTCCAGCAGGAATGATAGGTAGGATTCCACCAGGAATGATAGGTAGGATTCCACAAGGAATGATAGGTAAGATCCCCCCAGGAAAGATAGGTAGGATTCCAGCGGGCAAGGCAAATTAATCTTTAAAGATATCCAGGATTGAATCAATCAAAATATTCTCACCCATTCATTACTTCATAAAAATAAATTTAGGATATCACTGGTTTCTTGAAACGTAAAATGGAATTTAGGATATCATTGGTTTCTTGAAACATAAAAAATTAATTTAGGATATCATTGGTTTATTGAAACGTAAGTAGTTTGCCTTGGGAAATTCTTAATGAACTGTCTCTCCATGTCATTGTTTCTCGTCTGAAAAGTAGAATATAATCAAATTGAACACATTAATATGGACATGTTGCAAGTTGGAAAAATACCCGATTCTATCCAGTTTTTATTCTAATAGATTTCTAGCAACCACAAAAAGTGTTTTGTCTACATTGTCAGAAATTACTATCCTCTGTTAATATTCAGGCATCCTGCAAAATTTGTGAGCTTCCAGTATATTGCAGTGAGACACTAGCATTCTTTTTTTATTGTGCGAGGAAGGGAAAGGGTTTTCCAATTTCATTTCCACGCGAAGTCGAAAACAAAATTTGCGCTGATTTTTTTTTTTTTTTTTTTTTTTTTTTTTGAGATTATTGATCGCTTTACGTTATGGGAAGTATAACGTCAATATGCCTATAGTCGATTCATTTAAGGTAGATTCTTGCGCCTACGAGACGTTTGTTTGGCGGCCTCTGATTGGCTGGTACCGGGAGGTAGGCCGCTCGCTCAGTCTCATTATTTTCTACTGTATCTTAGAAAACTAGCAATATTATGTTTATATTTCTTCAATCAACTCACGCTTTGCTCAAGATAGGAAAATTTTGCTCATACCATAGGATTCGGTATTAATTGTACAACTAAGTCATCTTTTCCTGAAATCAATGAGATAAAACACAAAGGAATTACAACGAGTAAAAGTGAAAAGAGAAGCATTTAATTCTTTATACCTGTTTTTATTTATCATCGGATTTTGCATCATTAACGCGATTAAGATAAAATAAAATTTGTGTTTTCATACAACAAATTCACCCTAAATACGCTGGTGCTTTCTGATTTTGGATGTGCGTAAAATGTGAGGAGAAAATCAAGAATGTCTTATTATGTTGCATCAGTAAATGATTCAAGTTTGACGGTATTGCTGAGAGAATGAGATCTGCAAGGCGTCGTCGTTGCGTTTGTCTCCTCAGCGAGAGATTTGAATTGCCAATTAGCGATATAAAAGGTTTCAGTTTCGACAATATTTACCATCTTGTATTATTGCATTTTCTGAAAATAAATACACAGAATTTCCATTATAACTGTCGAACATTTTAAATCCAATATCATATAGTATGTCTGGCATATCTGATAAGGATAAAAATAATAATAATCAGATGGATGCATCTGGTATCGTTAGCTAAGGCCCATGCGAGCCGCGGGGAATTCAACCCAGCAAAGAAGTTGAACTCTGTGGAAAGACGACTTCACACTCTCCAACTCAGCCCAAACTTTAATCAGGTTTTTTCAAGATATTGTTTCTAATTTTATTTTATGAATATATTTTCAAATGAAAGAGACATCAGAGACTTATTTGAGTGATATGAAATAATAATCTCAGCGAAGTAATAAACAACAAATAATTAAGAAAGATTGACTTCCTATCAGGCCGAGTCAAGTACGGCTGCAACAAAATAAGACATATTCTTCATTTTCTCTTCACATATTAGACGCATCAAAAATCTGAAAACACCAGCGTATTCAGGGTGATTTTATTGTATGAAAATACAAGTTTTAATTCATCTTGATCGTATGACTTATTAAAAATCTCGTTGTAATTCCTTTGTGTTTTATCTAATTGGTTTCAGGAAAAGATTATTTAGTTGTACAATTAATACCGAATCCTTTGGGATGACCAAAACTTTATTATCTTTAGGAAAACGTGAGATAAATGAAGAAATATAAACATACTGCATGTTTTCTAAGTCACAGACAAAAATATGACACAATGAGCGAGCGGCCTACCTCCCGGTACCAGCCAATCAGAGGCCGCCAAACAAACGTCTCGTAGGCGCAAGAATCTACCTTAAATGAATCGACTATAGTTTAAATGCAGGTTTAGGTATTTGCATAACGTTCTTTCCTCGATTTCGATTTGTGTTGAAGAAACAGAACTCAAAGAGATCCCAACAACGACTCTTTCTGTAACCAAAAGGGCCTTCTCGGTAACGAGTGATGCTGTACAAACATAAACCGAAGATTTTTTTCATGTATTCTCTCAGCCGAGAGGGAGACCAAACACTTTTGATTTCAGAAGAGGTAACGTAATGACAAAACCTCGACTAAAGAGAAAAAGGGATGGAAATGATCCTCCAGGGTGAGTGTGAATATTTGAAAAAAAAGTAAATCAAAAATAAAAATTTTACGATCAGCGCAAGCACAACTAAGGACCCTCTGGGTGCGCCTTGTCGAGAACGAGGTCATTAAAACCAAACTCCCCCGACATTACGGGAGGAACAGCAAGCGTCCTAATGAGGAGATTTCGTTATCGAGGGCGTAGGATAAGAGGACATAACCGGAAGTTTGGAGAGGCGCGGAAAAAATCCTGTTGGATGAAATATTATTAAAACGCTAAACGATCAAAATCTCTCTCGCGCTTCTGAAGCGGCGACAGACGGGCTCTTACGAGAGCCGGAAATTCTCTCGGTCATCTTTGGTGTCCCAGATGAGACCGCGGGAGGATCATCGAAAAGCAATGCAGCTTTCATGGTCGCAGCCTCGAACTCTTTGCCCGATGCCCAGTCAGTGGGAAAATTGAACGATCACAGAATTCGATTTCTTGTGTTGACGATAACGGAACGAACTGAAAACGGTTCTCCTGAAAGAATTTGGTGACGGAAAAGCTTTGACCGTGAAAATTTAGGTAAAAGATTTGATAAATAATGACCAGATTCCCCTTACGGGATAGTGGCATCAGTGTATCTCATGCGGTGCACTGTAGGGATGATTTAAGGTTCGCTGCAGTATCCCTTCTTCCCTACCTGCAGCCCAGTCCATTCATTTAACTATACCTCCGTTCATATTCCCTTTCTACCATTGTACTTTCCACTCCCTCCTAGCAACTTCTTTCCTTCACCATCGCTTAACAATTGTTTCATCATTATTTTCAGCGCTGAATGACCTTGTACGTCTCAGCATTTGGCTTTTGGCCTAACTTGTATTTTCCAATTCCATAATGACCAGATAATGAAGTAGATTTTTTTAATTAAAGGCAGAGCAAAGATTGTCTCATCCATCAAAGTAAGGAAAGTGACAAAGCTTTAAAGTGAATCGCCAAAACTGGTTTTCTGAAAAGGAGAAAATTGTCCCTAAACAAACGAATTGTTTTATATATAAAAAGAGGAGCCAAAATGTTTCTAAATTTATAGAGATCGTTTTTATGGCTGAGAATTAATTATCAAATGCGGAAACTATTATGTTGAATGGTAACCTTAATAGACTTGCAACATCAGTCTCAGTTGACCCCATAAATTTAAATTCCAAGTGATAATAATGTGTATTTTCACTTGGCCTTTCTTTCTTTTGTTTTCGATTAGAAATCGTAAGAAATTCTTAGCATGAATATATATATATATATATATATATATATATATATATATATATATATATATATATATATATAATATATATATATATATATATATATATATATATATATATATATATATATATATATATATATATATATAATCCCCCTTCCTTATTCACTAAATTACACAAACTGGGGACTCTTACCTGTTGCCAACGGTGCCTTGCCTGCAACCATGTCACTAGGATTATTAAGACTGCGTAAATACAAAAATATAATATTTATTTCCCAAAGCAGTCGGTTATAAAATAGAACAAAAGGATTAACAAGTCATAATGGCATAAAAAGCTAAATCTGCCCATAAAGAAACCAGTAAGATAACATTCTACACTCCTGACTAAGGTTTCACTCCCAAACCCAAATTGGCACTGTCTCGTATTAGTCAGGTTAGAGAATCCCGTCTCAAATTAATAATGGAATTGGACCCATCTGTAATAAAGATATTAGGCATAAAAGCATATCCCACACATCACTCTTTTCAAAGTATTCACATAAAGAAAGTATTTCACACTTCTCTCTCTTTTCAAACGGCAACAGTTTTTCTAAGCTTTTTTAATAGAATATGGCCTACCTTTACGATGGGCGTTTTCTCCCGGCACTCGGAGTAACCGCTTAACCTCTTATCGTTCACCTCAAAGAATGCGTCTTTCACAAGTGCCCGGAGCTAGTATGCCTGCAACACGCGTACAAACGAATGTACATGCCTCACGACCGGGCGAATGATCTCTGAGTCAAATTGCTTGGTCAACAAATACCTTTCTTCAAGTGAACTGTACTGCACCATCGCTTGTATCTAAGCAAGAAGAGATATGTGACTTCACTAACATTACATTGGCACTTTAAACCTATTATTAACCATTCCCCCTCTTTTCATCTGCTATAGAAGCTCGGCCATCCAAAATTGCTAGCTCCCGCCTAGCCACTAGACACACAAGCGTCTTACAATATATATAAACACAGAGGCTGGCTCAAAAAAGAAAATAGTGCACTCCCGTCGCACACCATATCGGCAACTAATGCATAACGTATCAATGTACCACATGACGAAACACCTTGATCGACGAGTTGTAGACACGCCGACTGAGTACCATGAAGAAATCCGAGAGAACACTGCAGGAACCATCAAACAGCTGAGATCCCCGTAGGACGAGCGAATTATTGTAGACGCAGGTCGAGTACGTAAACCAACTCGAAACAACTCAGCAAGCGCTATTATTCAGCGTCTGCAACCCTCGTGAGTGTATCCAACACCATCTCGTCGCGAAACTGTAGATTCGACGTTTTCTACTAAAGGAAACGTGGTCACCACCCCGTTATTCTATGCAAGTGCTACTCGCACCCGCCTCATCGAAGACTGTAGACTCCTGATTTATCCCAGTAATTATCCTGAGACGATATATCGAAGACATCTCAACCTTTGCAAAGGCAGTCCACAAAAATGCCATTCGTGTGTAGACTTGACTCAACCTCTGGTACTGTAGAACGAAGTCGTCTCACTTGCCATCATCACGTAGAGTTGGGAATTCTCCAAAGTCATTGTGTGTCCATATTTAAAAGGTCTAAATGGTCATAAAATAACTAAAGTCTTGCTTTACCCCACAAATTCGTCATTAATTAATATATTCAATCTACTAATCAAATATTAAAAATTCCTCGCTAAACCAAATATAATCTTTACCTACTGAATTCTCACAAATAATCCCATATCTGACAAACACGCTATCAAAAGAGAACCCATAAAGTCTAACAGCAAAAAAAAAAAAAAAATAAATAAAATAAAATAAAAAAATAAAAACTTTTATGGTTTATATAACTAGCCTCCATAAAATATAATGCAAAACACCCCTTCTATCCAACTCACATACCCTGACAAATTATATCTTCTATCTAAAAGAAAAATGCTATTTAGAGCTTAACCCTCATTACAACATATCTCGTAAGAAAAGAAAAAAAAAGGAAAAGGAGAAAAAAAAAAAAAAAAAGATAATACAACTATGATAAGTGAAATTTCCCCTCCCCATTACACAGCGCACATAAGAGAAAAAAAAAACATATATAATTCAACATCTTTCCCAAAACAGAATGTGTTCCGTTACGGAATCTGCTACCGCAGCAATCCTATCGACCAGAAAAGACCAAAAAAAAAAAAAAAAAAAAAACCCTTACATGACACGTTCTCGTGAAACGCCATAATCAGCATCTACGAAAACAGTGTAAAACCCCGAGTAATCAATTCCAAAGGAAAGATTCGCAACCGGACTCTTTACAGCAACCTTCGCAAGAAAAAACCCACCTGTGAACACGTCAGGTGCTTCGCATTGCAGCTTATTCAGACTCGCGATGCTAGAAACTCGTGACTCTCAAAAAAAAATGTTTTGCACTGAACTTCGTAAGCGCACTCAGCAGAACCATCTCATTATACATTCGACGTCGGTGACCCTGGTAGATGTGACGCCAGAAAACCCACAATCAATCAATCAATCAATCAATCTCATTATACATAAATCATCATCTTAATAATAACACCACTCCGGTGATATAAATAGTTCCTCTATTTAATTAATGACCCCACACCAAAAAAGACCATCCCGTTTCCCCGTTAAAACAAAAAGTTGCCGAAAAATATTAACCCCGAAATCTTACGCCAAAACGCCGCACATTTACATATAATAAGAAAAAAAGCAGTAGAAGGAAATAAAGGAGAAAAAAAATGAAGCCATTCTGTCACCAAATCACAAAAACAGACAGCTAGAAAAAGAAAAAAAAGAAAAAAAATGCAATTGCGCGACCATATATTAATCGCCACAACCAATTCTTTCCAATTTCGAGATATGTGTTAGCCTCGACTGGCCTGTTTGTTCGTTTAAAACTACAAACCTATTTCCAATTTTCTCTTCAATGACTTTAAAAAGACCTTCAAACTTCGGGCCTAGTTTGTAATTTAACTCATTTCTCACGTTAAGTTTTAAAAATACCTTATCACCGACATTGATCTTGGGATCAGATGATTTACTAATACTCTTCTGAACCATATCTCTGGTTGTGGATTCGAGATTACGGCTGAGACATGCGTGTCTCTCTCTCGCTGTAGATGTCAGCGCTTCAACCGTATCCTCCCCATGGTGAGGCGTAGTTAGCAAATCAAATGTGCCTCGCGCTGGATAACCAAACAAAGCTTCAAATGGGGACATTTTAATTGAATCACTAACCATAGTGTTAGTACTATGTCTAACAACATTAACATATCTGTCCCAATTCCTATCATTACCACCTACCGTTTTCCTGAGCGCTTCGAGCACTTTCCTGTTTGCTCGTTCACACAACCCATTAGCCTCGGGTCTGTATGGAGTAATTGTTACTTTCTGTATCCCCTTGACTTCAGCTAAACATTCCAAGGTTTTGTTCACAAATTCCCTCTCATTGTCGGTTAATAGAACCTCGGGTGAACCATATCTGCAAATGATACCATTGAAAAACGCAATGGCTACTTCTTCGGCCGTTTTATGCTTAAATGGGAAAATTTCTACTATCCTTGTAAGTTCATCTATTATCACTAACAAGTACTTGTTCGCATATCTAGACTCACAAAAATTCCCTAAGATATCCATATGTATTCTCTGAAAAGGTCTACTCGGTATAGGATACGATCCTAATTTGCATGACGTTATCCTAGCAGGCTTACATGCGTTGCACACCGCACAATTCCTTACAAAATTTTCCACATCTTTCCCCATATTTTTCCAAATGTATTTAGAACGAACCTCATCATACGTTTTTTCTATTCCCAAGTGAGGACTACCGAACCTGCAATGAACTACATCTAAAACCACTGGAATTAGGACTTTCGGAATTACGATCTGTGTCGTATCTCCTTTACTTTCATTGGTTCTCAACTTATATTTAATGTTCCTAACCAATAGATTACCTTCTAACTCCAAACCCAAAAAAGGCAAGTTATAATGTTTCCTGACTAATTCCCCCTTAGAAACGCTTTCGCATCTGCTAAAATCTCGTCTTCATCTTGCCTTCGCTCTATGAGAGGTATATCCCATTGTATGGTTTCGCTAGTGACCTGCGCGACTTGGAAACCTTCTGTGTCATGAAAACTCCTGCTGAGAGCATCAGCAACAACATTAAATTTGCCCTCTATATATTTGAGCTTTGCATCAAAATCCCTGATAGTTAAAAACCATCAAGCTCTTTTGGGTGACAAATCGGGTTTATTAAAAAGATTGAGTAATGGTTTGTGGTCTGTAAGAACTTCTAATTTATTCCCCATCAGTAACATTTTAAAATGAACTAAGCTCGACACTATTGCAAAGGCTTCCTTATCTATGGTAGCCATGGACTTCTCGTTGCTGTCCTTTGTCCTGAACTTCCTGCTATAAAAAGCTATAGGATGAAATTTCCCATCGAACTTTTGCCTAAGGCAAGCACCTATGCATTCCTGGCTTGCATCAGTCACTAATGTAAAAGGTTCCTTAAAATTTGGAAACTTCAAAACCTGGGGATTCATTAGCGCGTCCTCGAGCTTTTGAAAACTCTCCGCCTGGGGTTCCTTCCATTGAAATTGAACGTCTTCCCACAACACATCAGTTAGGGGAGCTGCTATGTTAGAGAACCCTTTTACGAACCTCCTGAAGAAACCGGCGATACCCAGGAATGACTTAATCTCTTTCTTTGATCTGGGGGTGCGAAAATTCGCTATTGCTTTGACTTTATCGTCATTTACTCTAACCCCTTCCTTAGATATGACGTGACCTAGATATGTGATCTGCTTTTTCAAGAACGAACACTTGGCTAGCTTGATTTTCAACCCCGCTAATCTAAGCCTCCTAAGTACTTCCTTAAGCACTTCCAGGTGTTGCACGATCGTGTCCGTTGCGATCAGGATGTCATCCATATACAAAAAAACATTTTTGTCCAATAACCCGTGCAAAACTATGTTCACCAACCAGATAAAAGTCATCGGACTGCCCGATAAACCGAAAGTCATTCGCATAAATTCATTGTGTCCCTTGGGCACTGAAAAGGCGGTATATTCCCTGCTACTCTCGCTAAGAGGGACCTGTAAGAAACCCTGCACCAAATCAATTGAGCTATAAATATTATGTCCCCCAATTTCAACAAGAAGATCTGGTATGCACGCGACTGGGTAGCGGTCAGGGATCGTTTTCTCATTTAAATGTCTAAAATCGACGCATACACGGACCGTCTTTCTTAGGTACCGCTAACAAGGGAAAGTTGTAAGGAGACACGCTGGATCTAATTATTCCTTCTTCTTCCCATCTATTAACCTCTTTCTCTACCTGTTCTCTGATTTTGAAAGGTATGCGATATGCAGGAATATAAATAGGTTTTGTTTTACTCTCCAAATTTACCTTATGCTCTAACACATCAGTCAACCCCAATTTATCACCTTGTAAGACTACCGTATCCCCAAATTCTGCCAAGAGTCCGCTTATCGCTTCAACGTGTTTGCTATAATCCGTATTAGCTAAATGTTCTCTGAATGTTCGATTTCCTTGATTGCATTTCTGCCTCTGAAAACTCAGGTTTCCCCTCTACAATAGCCACTGAACCACTATCACAATTCCAATCTTGGAAATCCAATATATATGTGTTTTTCTGGTATCTCCTAACTGTATCATTACAGTTTAACAACTCTAACCACGTAAACCAATCCTTGGATACACTGTTCACCGATGCCGTGCTTACAACCCCTCTGAGCTTTTTACTATTTTCAATAACACACACATCTGTGGGTTTTTTCATTTCCTTCAATTTTACTTTTACCGTAGTCTTCGAAGCTGGCAGTAACATAATATCTTCAGATAAAACACCTCTATATTTGTGGTTAGTACCTCCCCTTTCCACCACCCCATACAAATTACCACCCTCAGTATCATCCCCAGCATTGTTAGTATCAGAAATAACGTCCATATTAGTATCATCACCGCCATTGTTATCATTGTTACCACTGCGAACTCTGATAGAACCCCCGTAATCATTTCCCATATCACCAGCGTGTGTTTTAATATTACCTTTCTCCATAACACACTTATCACCGCCATTAATACCACCGAGTACCTCTCCTCTTTCAATAACCTCCATGTCCTCCATTCTATTCACGTCCTCATATGGTATGAAATAACCCAGCATTCCGACTGTGTCTTCTACAAGCAGGATGACCCAGCAAAAGTTTATTGCCCAACGCAATTCCTTTTATTACCAAAAATTTTTCTGTTAAAACACTGTCACCGAGAGTAAACTGTATTTGAACACAACCCAGGGTATTTAATTTATGGGCTTGCACATCACACACCATCTCCGTTGAGGGCTGCAAAGGGTAGTTGGAAAAGATGGATTGATACAAATTATAGTCCATTAGATTTATTGAGGCCCCTGAGTCTATAAACACCGGGATATCCACATCCTTTACTGTTCCATAGACTATAGGCTTGTGCTCTGGGGCGTCCCCCACGAGACCACAATGGCATGTACCAATCACCTGTACCCTTTTTATTGATCGGGCTTCCAAAAATTTCGCCGATCCCTTTGCCCTCTGGTTTGACCTGCCTGGGAAGTTCTCACATTATAATTACCAGAACCTTGAGGTGTAGGCCTCGCATCTCTCCGTATCTGAGACGGACAAGACTGCCAATAATGATCAGTACTTTTACACATTCCACAATATTTAACCCTACACAATTTCATTGGATGTCCTGGTTTATTGCAGTTAAAACAGCGCAACTGCTGTTGCTTTTGATCGATCGATCTTTTGTTACACTCAACTTTTGCGCAGAGATGATGAGGAGAAAGTTCCGTGTTTCTCTGTACTCTATCCCTCGGGCCTGTCCCGTTAAAAATTGTGCTATCTACAGTGGGGCATTTAGACCTGTGTTTATCTATTTGGGTATAAAGTAATTCTTCGTCTGAGGTAGGCTCGATCTTTTCATCAAAGCTATCCACTATTGCATCGGGTACCTCGTGTAAGAGCAGGGAAAAATAGATCAGTTTATGAACATTATTTAGAGAGAGATAATCCCCTGTAACCCATTTAGATGTTTTCAATTTTCCTACCCAATCTGCCACTGCGTCAAACAGCTTTGAACTATGTTCAACAAGGCTATTAGTGCCTTTCCGTAGTTTATAAAGACCCCGAAGGTCTCTCACCATATCTCCGTGTTCCTTTGAGCCATATGCTGTTTTCAAAAATGTTTGCAAGTCTGTCCAGGTACGACATTTTGTAAATTGGAAACACCTTGACCTGTGACTGAGGTCTCCCTTATTGAAATCTAGCAAAGCTTTCGCCTCTCTAAATGCCTCTACATCATCTACTATATTCTTTCCCGCTAAATAGTTATTAACTCCTTCTATGAAGATATTTGCAGGCTGTGCCAGTATGCCATCTACAATCGCTTTGAATGGGCTGGCGCCAGCACTAGTGTTCTTCACGTGATGTACTAGCGTCGTAGGCTTAGTATCCGCCATTTTATCCTGTTTCCGAAGGCTACTTTGTTCAATAAGCTTCCCCGACCTCAATAACATCAATGTATTTATATACACTAAACCCAATCAAGAAAAATCAACAAAAATTTTCCCCCAACAATGGATAACAAAAGGCAAGCGTGCCCCATCCCCAGTCACAATAACAATCCTACGAAAATGACAATAAAAAAAATATTAGGAGGAGATAGACAAGGAAAAAGAATAAAAGAGGCTTGCCAGCCCATTCGCCTTGGCAAACTTGCCTCGTCCCCAGTTTCTCTCTCTCTCTCTCTCTCTCTCTCTCTCTCTCTCTCTCTATAGCGTGACTCGGAACAAAAATTCTGTTCAGGTAAATTCGCCACAAACAAATACAAGGAACATGAACAACAACAAAAGGGTAAAAAAAAAATACACAAAAGATAAAAGGAAGAAAATAAGATAGAAAAAACTCGAAAATACCCCCACGTCTTCATACGACCGGGAACCGAATTCGTATACACACCGCAAATATGCGCGAACTGTGAAACACTTTAATATGTCGAAAATTAAACTTTTCCTCTTCACGTTTTAAAACACCTTTATTCCTCAAGAAATTGAAACTGGTTTAGCTTGGGAGAGGAAGTCTGAGAAACAGCTTCTCTCTGTCGAACACATTGAATCTGCAAAAAGAACCCCGAGTTGCCTGTGACATGATTAATAACCCCTTTTTCCTACCAAAAAAGAAGAGACCCCCTATTTCTAACTGGTCACCCGTCCCTTCGGAGCGTACCTGCAGCTTATAAAATATATAAAAAGCCTTTTAAACACGCTGCCACCACTGCAATCCCCCTTCCTTATTCACTAAATTACACAAACTGGGGACTCTTACCTGTTGCCAACGGTGCCCTGCCTGCAACCATGTCACTAGGCTTATTAAGACTGCGTAAATACAAAAATATACTATTTATTTCCAGAGCAGGTGGCTATAAAATACAACAAAATGGTTAACAAGTCATAATGGCATAAAAAGCTAAATCTGCCCTTAAAGCAACCAGTAAGATAACATTCTACCCTCCTGACTAAGGTTTCACTACCAAACCCAAATTGTCACTGTCTCGTATTAGTCATGTTAGAGAATCCCGTCTCTAATTAACCATGGAATTGGACCCATCTGTAATAAAGATAATAGGTATAAAAGCATATCCCACACATCACTCTTTTCAAAGTATTCATGTAAAGAAAGTATTTCACACTCTCTCTTTTCAAACGGTAACAGTTTTTCTAAGTTTTTTTTTTGTAGAATATGGCCTACCTTTACGATGGGAGTTCTCTCCCGGCACTCGGAGTAACTGCTCAACCTCCTATCGTTCACCTCAAATAATATATATAATATATATATATATATATATATATATATATATATATATATATATATATATATATATATATATATATGGTAATATCGTTTCCAAAAACTCGTATTTTAAACTCAAATCAACTAACAGTAACAAAGTATAATAGAATAAAAATAGTAATAAAAACCTATATCTATGCTGCCAATAGAGTTGTGTGATTGGCACGGAGGGGGCATGGCAAGAAGAGTGTACTTGTTGAATTAAATTATTGTGAAAGGATTGTAGAGGCTGAAAAATGTGAAAGAGACAAAGTTTACTGAGAGATACAGAACAGAAGCCGCAGAGAATGCAGTCTTCTGGCGTTCGTAGCTAAAACATAAAGTTAGCGTGAACAATGATAAAGTTAATTAAGGTTATTGTGTTTGTGTGTGTGTCTGTGTGTGATGTGTGTGTGTGTGCGTGTCTGTGTTTGCGTGCGGTGTGTGTGTGTGTGTGTGTGTGGGAGTGGGGAGGGGGAAGGCATTCGCAACATTGCAGGGAGCTGTCTGGGAACGGAAATAAAGATCACCATCAGGTCTCATGGAGTGGAGGAAATTTGGGGAATTGTCCTCGCTAAAAAAGAAAAAAAGAAAAAAAAGAAACATGGGCAAAATAATGAAAATAAATGGCTTCGCTTCAGATCTTGTTTGGTGATCAATCAGTGTCTCCGTGGTGACAACCTAATTGCCAGCCGAAGAGGATTTCTTATGGGAAAGACACCATCGATCAACTTCTTTCGAGGCTGTAATTCCTTAGTAGGAGGAAACTATTCGTCTTT
>NC_087201.1:151881269-151898989 GCF_015104395.2 Macrobrachium nipponense | reverse complement strand
GAAAATGTTTTCGATATGACAAAAAATTATACTGGGACCTACCTTCTGAATGCCATCATTATCGGTAGCTCACGTTAAATCTTCTCCCAGTAATCAGTGGGGGCGTCTTCTGCATAAACCAGCTTGTGATTTAAGGACAGGAAGCCTGTAGAATATTTTCTCCCTATGATTTCTTTATATTATCACAAGCAAAAAAAAAAAAAAAAAGAAAAAAAAAAGATAGTCTGTATATATCTGCTGGTATTGTTACCCTTAGGCCGCTATGACAGAAACATATTCTCTATTCACTGGAAAGAACTCAACAAATTCCCTCCAATGTCTATATGACTAGTTTCGAGAATCACTGGAAGTGAAAATAAACACAGCAATGTCGTCTTCTTTTCGGAAGCCTTCAAAAACAAACCACTAAAAAAATAAAAACGTCAGGTTAAACAATGATGTCCGAAGCACCAAGTGAATGAAATACTTTAAAAGAGCAGGTAGCTTCGTCACTTACATAATCATAATTCTAATCATTGTTATTTTCATGCGCTACACTCCTGCTCATTTAATTTAATCACGAGGTAAACACAAATCTAAATCTATCACGGGCCATTTTTATATCTTTCTTCAAATATTTTGGTCATAAACAAATCTGGTAATTAAATTTTGCTAAACAAATTCTACCTTTATCTTTTCAAAGATATCAGGGGTTATGTTTTCTTTGATATTCGAGATTAGTTTGGTGTACAAAGCAAATTTCATTTAGGGCATCAACAGTCTCTTGGTTTTTTAGATCCTCGAATCCTTCAAAAATCGTTCAGAAATATAGCATTAAACTTTTCCTCACGGAGGAGGTTATTATTTATTTCATTGTTCAATTTATCCGAGCTATTCGTCTGTTCTCTCCACATTGCTTTTTTCCTACCAAAAGAAGAGGAAGAGGAGGAAGCTTCATTAGAAGGGGTGTTTTGAAAGATTATTAAAACTGAAAAATATTTTTACAGAGTTGTAAAAAGAAAGGCAAAGAATAATTGAGAATTATTGTCTATTCAAACGCAGTAGAATCCATTTTCCGTTTGTGAAGACATTCATTCTCCTCGCCAGAGAGAGAGAGAGAGAGAGAGTGAGAGCGTCTGTGTCTTGCTGTCCTAACGCTGTACTTATTTTGCCAGGCTCTTAATTGTTTCTTAAATTATTGACAATATTTGCTTTTAACAATCTCATTGCAAAGTAGGCACAGTGTCAGCAAAATTCATACAGTTGCCTAACAAACGTTATGATTGTGGACAGTTGCAACCTTATCTGTTTCTTTTTATCACTGTTGATCTCAGAGGAAGTTGGGACCGGGACTTATGTTTGAAATGCAGGAAGCCCTAAGAGTCTTCCAGAGCTCTCATCGAGGCTCATACTTCATCACTTTGGTCGCCTGAGCTTTTTCTAAAATAGTAAGTATATTCATACAATTTTTTTTATTTCTTTTAAAGATATAATTTAACTGTACCTTCGTCTCTCTCTCTCTCTCTCTCTCTCTCTCTCTCTCTCTCTCTCTCTCTCTCTCTCTCTCTCTCTCTCTCACTTTTCACTTTTCCCCATGGCTAAAGGCCACCTGAAAACTATATAATATCGGCATTTCACCGGAATTACGATTAAATTATACGTCTTGCTAGTCCATTAGACGCCTTGTCACTACTGGAAATGTCAAGGATATCTTTATTTATTTTCTTATCATCTATACGCTTTTCTTTTCCCATTCTGTTTCTCCATTCAGTAATGTCATTTAGTTTTTCTCTTGCTGATACACATCTTCTTTTACTGAAAGCAGATACGATATACCCCCATGGGATTTCATTCTATGAAAAAAATTGTCCTTATTTTTTAGCGAAGACTGACACAAGACCCGAAATTCATTACAGAGTCAAGGAAATACATTCAGAAATAATTCATTGATAAAGAGTAATATCTAAATGCCATATATTGTTGAGGCTATCGGTTGAAAAATGTTTATCCTACTCTTATATTTCAATGTAAATTATTAATACTTACACACTTGCAGTTGTGTTTTGGATTAATAATAAATAAAGAAATAGTGAAGTTAACGGCTTAAACAATTAGAAATAAGCATTTCTTTTAATGGAAGGAGACAAAATTAATTTTCAGGCCCAAACACTTGTACATGAAAGTGTTTTGAAAGAATTATTTTACACATAAAATTAAGTCTCTAAACAATAAGTCGTTATTAGCTCAACCTGTCCGCATTAAGTGATTACTCAACTAGCTTTAATAAAAACTACCATTTGATATATCTATGTATTTGTTGTTACTTAACTACTATTTTTCTTCCTAACGCCTCCCCTCTCCTCTGTCCGTCCGTCTGTTTGTCTGTCTCTTGCTTATGAGGTAATCATCCTAATGATACGCTATTGCGTCGATTATTCAGCAGTAGACCCGATTCATTTCCCTTAAAGGTGAATTGTGAGCCTGTCTTTTTGCGGTTTTAGCGAGGTCTATGAAAGGAATAGATGCTGTGACGTACGAACATGAGTAATCATAATGTTTATCAAAGATTTAAACGTTTATCACATAATGCATCCAAAGCAGAGTAAGTAAATTGTACTTTATTTAATAATAAACTTTTCTGACTTTTGTACTGATAAAAAAATTGACTATTTTCCTGCACATACAACTTCACTTGAAAGAGACCTGTGCGGAGAAGGACACTCGTCATTGGGCGTATATGAGCAAGAGGAAGCCCATAAATAGAGGGAAAAAGAAAGTGATCAAAACAGGTGACCATAGAGTTTACGACGTTTGGATAGTGGATGGGGATTTTGAAAACTTTCATGCAAACGTTAAAAATTTTGAGGTGGCATTATAAAACGTCGGCGGATGCAAAAATCATGGCAAAATTAGTTATAAAAAAAGTTAAACTGATCACATTTGATAACAGTAGAGATGAATCAGAATTACTTTAAATGTTATTATTACTTTGATGTTTATCATTTGGCATAGATGAATAGATATTTTTGGGATAGATTCCCATAAGAGATTCTTCTTTATTTCATACACGTTCGAAAATATTTTGGACTATAAACTTAAACTCAGGTACCTTATACCATTGCCACGAAAACTGGTTAGGCAGCTTATTGGAATCAAATACTTACATTCCAAAATACTGGCAGACCCTTTTCATTATGAAATGGTAATAGCTTATTTTAGTTACACCACGTTCTGATATCTTCTATAAAGAGAACAGAGGCCTCTTCCCAGAACAATTCACCTTTCCGTGAAAATTCTCGAGGTCGAGTGAGGGACTCTGCGAAATCGAAAATCATTGGAGGGCTATTTGAGTCTATTCATAATCCTCCAGACCCACCCAGAGGTCGAGTACAGTTGCCACGTGAATTAATAATCCATTGATGGATTTTGCAGTCGAGAGTACTGAACGGTACTAACACGTAACCGGACCAAATGCAAGTGTCTGGTGTAAGTCTAAAGAAAAGAATATTTCATGTGATTATGTTTCATAAGTATGTTTTTTCTGTCTCAGTAACTTCAGATTGTATGCATTTTATTTGATTTAATATTTTTTATGGTTATATGCATCAGCAAGCTCGACATTTCCAGTTGGAAATTTGGGCAAACTAATTAGAAGTCAGAATCGTTGGGTTTTCAGATCTTTAACAAAAAATAAAATTTATTGACTCCTTAGACTTAAAATTAAGAAAAAGAAAATTATTTCAGGCTACCCAACGAACTGTCTGGCTGCTACCTAGTCTTCAATATGACTTTCACTCATATTTGAATTCGAATTCCATGGAATTAAAGATAAAAAAAAGAAAAAAAGTGTGTTAACATCTGTTACTTAACACAATAGAAGGCATTATTATCAAGAACAAGACAAAAACATGGCAGCTAAGGTGAAAATCCGTGTACGGTAGCTTAAGGCATAAGTGAGAGTTTTTATCTTGCTAAGACTCAGAAAATTTTATAGTTTCACTAATACATTAAAATTAATAACAGAAAGACGTTGGGAACGTACTCAAGGTATAGGGTACACATGCCAGGAAGTAATAATTTATGTTCATGGAAGCGGAGCGGCGAAAACATCTGAACATCTTTGTGCAAAAATGTTACTTTTAGCTACAAACTTTCCTTCAATAACAACTTAGTTATCTAATCCTCTCATTCTTATCAAGCATTTTTTATAATGATAATAATCTTTGCTCTGTTATTCCCACGGTCGTATCTATTTAGCCCTTGTCCCTTTTAGGAGGGGACAGTTACCACATATTATCTTTTTACTGTTCCGGGAACAATTATTGTTGTTATGCTCCAGTTTTATCTCCTCGTAGTGGGTACTGAGTCTGTTATCCTCGAAAAATGTAATCATATATATCTTGCCCATTCGTGTCTATTTTATGAATCGACCTACTTCATCGCCAACATAGCTTTCTTTACGTGAACACGTGAACTCTCGTTTGCGTGAATACTTCTGACGTTGCGTGAATACTTCTAACGTTTTGCTCGGAAAAGGTTGGAATGGGTAGAACCATTCACAGTCATTTTTATATCAATCTGCTTTCTCTTCCCGACAAGAAGTGTTGATGATTATATACTTAAGAGTTTACCATTTTGATCGTTGCCCTTATAATTTTTGATTTTGGTACCGGCATACACTATATAAATATCAATCAAAACTAATTAACATTATAATCCAAAATGATGTAATGGTAAATTCAAATTGGGAGGTATTACACACACACACACACTACAGAATAGACACACACACACACACACACATGTATATGTGTTGTATATACACACAAGTGTGTGCGTTTTGTTTCTTTGTGTAATAGAAAATACAAATTTTCCGTGTAAACCAAATAAGTAAAATCTAAAAGGCTTGAGAACTTTAATAGACGTTACAAAATGTTTTTTGTGAGAATAGAGAAATGATGCTAATAGACAAAATATTAATATATGACTAGGAAAATGGCGACAATTGTTTCGAAAAGAAATAATTATCATTTAAATAGTATTTGACAGCGTATACATAAGATGTGAATCGGTATGCTGACATTTCGAATTATTGTGGTGATAATGACTGTGGCTGTGGTTATTGTTGTTTAAAGTGGAATTTTTGTTGAAGTTGTAACTTACAGCTTGCTATTTACCTAATAGTTTAAGCTTCATTAACTGAAATAAAATATATCTTAATGAGGATTATATCAACTTATTTTATATTTTCTTGTAAACAGCGCGTTAGGGCTGAAACGTTCCTCTTCGGGCAAAAACATAACAACGAAGTGTTTATGTAAAAAAAATTTTAAGTTCAAGATTGCAGGTGTCAGTGGCTAGACGAGGGAAACAGAGAGTCAAATGGATATGAGGGAAAGGAAGAGGAGAAGTCCTTATATGAAAAAACTGGAAATGGAAAAAAAGAAGGCCGATTCCAGTCTTATTACTTACTTCTGGCGCGCATTATTTTTTTGTTTTATTAGATTTTTGATGGACTTCCTTTATCATTTTAGAATCTTTCCTTAGATAGTTATGCCCAAGGGTTTTCGTGGGTCGTTGTCTGGGATTATGTTTTTTTCGGGGGACATTATCTATATGTTATTTACTGTCTTTTGTTTATGTTTTTAAGATAATCCCCAGCGGGCTTGTAGTACTAAACACGCCGCGAATGTGAATACTTACCGGTTAAAACCCGTGGGGGTCACTATCTAGGAAATGTCCTCTATTTTAATCAAGAGAGTCTTCACATTCCTTCTTATAATGCCTCTCGAACTGTATTTCACAAAAATCCTATCGAATAATTACAAGTCTCTTCTCGCGTTTCACCAGTTTATCAGTTTTGCACGCGTTATTGTTAACATTTTCTTATATTATCTCATTTTTAATATTATCATATTTCATATTGGTAACAGAGGATATATGACAAAATAGAGTCATCAACCATGAACTGAAGAAGGAAAGGCTAAAATCATTTGGAAAAAACTGCAAAACAAAAGCACAGCAAAATAATTCACTATAATCAGAGAACTTCAGAATAATGGTGACGAGGTGGAGGCTGGTTTATTATTACACCACATATAATTGTGAGTTAAAAAAAGTAAATATAAATAAATTAATTAATAAATAACTAATTAAATAAACACTTTGATAAGTATAATCCTCAGCTTTAGTTCAGTAAAATTTCGTCATAAAGACAAACAGAATAACCAATTTTATTTTTGATCTGAAATCAGGGATGAAAAATTTAATGTAAATGAAAAAAGACATAAAACAACAAACATTTGAAATAAAGGACTAAAAAATATAATATACAAATGACATTCAAGTTTTACCCAAACTATTTTTTTCCGAAAATCCATCACAATTTCGTTATTATGAAGCAACTCGCACAGTCTCAATTTACTCGCGAAGAAAGATCTCCCCAGAAACTTTTTGATAGCACGAAAGAGGTCGCATTAATCCAAGTGCCAAATAGTGACTCTTATCAAATTGGGTGTCATTACAACTTGGCTGATTATTTCAAAACTTTCCGACATTTTTCATTCTGAGACCTTGAGAGATATCATCGAGGAACGGCCATATGATTGCGCGAACTAGAAACAAACAAATAAAAAACCACCTCATTCTTAAAATGTTGATTAAGGAGGCCAAGAACGATTATGATTTATTTGAAAGAGAAAAGCTAACAGTAAATAACTTCGCTTCTTCTGTACATATGGGAATGATTTTTTGTCTATATTATATATTATTATTATTATTATTATATTATTATTATTATTATTATTATTATAATTTTTTTGGTTAAAAATGACTGCTGCTTCAGCACTATTAATCTTGTAAAGAGTCTTCTCTATCTTTCTGATGACGGCTTTCTCGTTGTTGCTTAGACTGGCGAGCAACGCACCAAAGGGCATGGTAAAATTCGGTTGAGTCATTTGATTTATTATTGCTTATACACTTCTCTCTCTCTCTCTCTCTCTCTCTCTCTCTCTCTCTCTCTCTCTCTCTCTCTCTCTCTAACGCGACGTTTCCTCCTGATCGACAGACATTATCAAGCGATAACTGCTGAGGGACTGAATTCCAGAGGTTGTTGTTGTTGTTGTTTAAGATTAAGCTGACCTTGTGCCAGCACAGGCTCTTGCTCACAGAGCAGCCCCGTTATGTCATTTTAGTTTGAGATGTGAGATGCTTAGGATATGCAACTTTATTGGTGATACATGATGATGTGCTGAAGGTGATTTGATCTTGAATGAAGGATTTGATGGGTAAGGTTGAAACCCTTTAAACCTTAAGGTACCCTTCAGTCATAGGGAAAGCTGGATAGTAGTAAGTGTTGGCTAGTAAGAGAGACCAACAGATTGGAAGAATGAAGGTTTTGAGTTGTAGGCACAGATAGCTAGTAAGGTAGCTCGTGAATTTCTGAGACATAATCCTTTTTCCGGTCCGCTTTCTTTGGGTGTGTGTTGTCTGGTGAGTGTGGTGGAGGGATAGTGATGAATGTGAGGGGAGGGTGATGAAGGAGGCAAGAGATGAATGGGGATGTCTGTTAAAGAGGTTTGTCTTTTTTGTCTTGCATGTTATGTGGGTAGGTAGGATGGGGTAGTGGTCATGATTGTTGGCACCATGTGCTGTCTGTCGGGGTAGTGTTCTGTTCCTACCTTGGTGGTGGGTAGGACATAGGAAACCTGCTAATTCATGGGTGTTTGCTAGAATGTGCTTTGTGATTTGAGTGGTTGTGCGTTCATTTCCTATGTACCTATCTCTTAGTTGCTCCGTTTCTGGACAGTCTAAGAGGTAGTGTTCCAGAGGTTCTTCTGGAATTCTTTCGCAGTACTTACATGGCCTGGGATCGCCTACTATCTTTTGCCAAGTGCATTGGTATCCAAGCCTTAGACGATGAATTATGACTGCTAGTGCTCTTGACATATCTTTGGAATGTCATGTGGTTGCAGACTGGTGGTGTACACATACCACTTTGCAGTGTTAGAGCCTCCAAAGACCGCTCTCACCTGACTTTGCTTTCTTCTTGCACTTGACA
The DNA here is from genome assembly GCF_015104395.2 of Macrobrachium nipponense. NCBI lineage: Eukaryota > Metazoa > Arthropoda > Malacostraca > Decapoda > Palaemonidae > Macrobrachium > Macrobrachium nipponense. The sequence continues at coordinate 151,890,951 of NC_087201.1, read as the reverse complement.
ATATGCTGCGGCTTTGCTTTAAGTTGAGTCAGTGAGTGGCTATTTTAATACCTATGTTGTTGATGTGTTACCCGCTCTTTGCTAGGGAGTCTGCTTCCCTCATTTCCTTGGATTCCTATGTGACTTGGAATCCCAGTTGAGAGTTATCTGTCTGTTTCTGGTTTGGTGGATGTTGGCAATTGCTCATATTGCTTGTCAGGAGTTTGATATTTTCTTTTGCCTTGCCTTTTGTGATGGCTTGTATTGCTCCTTTCGAGTCAGTGTGGATAGTTGTGTTTCCTAGTTTGTGTTGAGAGTCTTCTAGTGCTTTAGCGATTGCTATCAGCTCAGTCTGTAGAGTGGAGGCATTGTCTGAGAGCCTCCAGCTCCCTTTTAGTGATGTCAGTAGACTCCTGCCACCGCCGGAGGAATGTGAGGTCTACTGATCCATCTGTAGTATTCATTTGTGGCTGTCGAGTTTCCTTATTGAATCTTGTGCTGCTTGTTTCAGCTGTTGAACGGTGGCATGCTTCCTTGCTTGCCGGGAGGACTGTGTAGTTGATATTGAAGAGTTCTGGTTTCCAGGGTGCTGGTTCTACATACTCAGCGAGAGGAGAGTCTTCTCTGATATCAGCAGCATGCTTTTGCATGCCTACTCTTCTCAGTGTTTCTAAAAAGTTTGCCAGTGTATGTCTTGGGTGGGTCTAGTTCTTCGTGGAGATCATGCACTTTTTGAATCTCTCTTTTTAGTGGACAGTTTCCTTTCATTTTTTAAGGAAGGTTTTTTAGCAGGATGGATGTGTTTCTCTGGTCTATTCTGTATGTCAGAGACTGTAGTTTTGTTTCATGTCTCAGAATGCATAAGTTAGTCCACATTGGAGCACCTGTGAGAGTCTCAGGGCATTATTTTGAATTACTTTCAATGCTCTTTTGCTCTGTGCTTGAGAGACTAGTGAGAACAGGTGCGGCATACTCAACCGTTTGGACCTTATTGTTTGTAGTAGAAGGTTTCTGAGGGCGTGATATACTGCTCCCTGTTGTAGAGAGGTGATCCTCCTCATGGCATTGTGTCTGCATTTGACTTTCTGCTTGAGTATTTCAAGTTCTTTGCTTGGGAGAGTTGCTTGTTTATGTTTACTCCTAGTATACAAAGTTTTCTACCATTCAATGGGTTCAACCCATGAGCTGTATTTTCATTTGGGTATTGCTTTGTCTTTGCAGTGTTGATTTTTTAGACCTAGGTCTTTGCATTTATTTTCAATTTGTATTATTGCTCTTTGCATGTTCTGGTGAATCTGTGTCTGTCTGTGCTGACTAGGCAGACATCATCTGCATAAATGAATATTTCAACTCCATTGGGTAGGGTGGTTGTGGCTAATTTTTACCATTAATACATTGAAAAGGAAGGGGTGGGCGAGTATGCTCCTTGAGGTGTTCCATTCTCCAGATGAGAAAGTCCGAGCTTGCTCCTTGGAAGGTGACTCTGGCCGGTCTGTTTTGCATGTATCCTTTGGCCCATGCTAAAAGGTTGCCCTTTACCGCCTTCTCAGCCAAGGCTTCAAGGATGGCAGCTGCACTGGCTAGCTCATAAGCTTTTTCTAAGTCCAGAGAAACTAATATTGCTTTCCTCTCGTTGATTTGTGGACCATGACGTCTGCTAGGCATTCTTGTGTGCCTATGCCCTCTTTGTAGGCATATAGGCGATGGTGTAGAGGTCCTGTTTTCCATAGCAGTCTGTTTAGCACCATTCTCTCTGCAGTCTTTCTGTGCAACTGATGAGAGAGATGGGTCAGTAGGAGTTGTGGTTTCTTTGGGCTTGGGGAATCGGCTGTGTATTTTGTTGGTTCCATTGTGTGGGTACTGCGCTCTGTGTATGTTCTGTTGATTATATGGAGATGAACTGTTTTGGCTGCTGTTCCCATGTTCTTCAGCATGCTGTATGTGATCATGTCTGCTCTAGGGCTATGCCAGTGGCGAATCCATCTCCTTTTATTGTGGTGTTGCGAGCTCTTGAGTACGGTCAGAGCACCTCTCCGGCAGGTCGGGTTTTCATTGGTGACTCACCCTGGTATTATTCTCATGTCCGGTGTTCGTTCATGTGCGCTGGTACTTTCGTTAGGGGGGAGGGGTGTGGTCCTCCTCACACACGTCGGTATCAGGAACGCTTCTTGGGTGGTATTAAGGGGAGGCTTTTCCTCGAGGATGAGCAGCGCTTCTAGGAGACGCAGACGTCGTGGGTCAGGTGCTCTCCCGACGATCTTAATATTCCTGACGATGTTGTCCTCTCGCGATGTTTCTGCGGTGTACTACAAGGCGTGCTGCCTAATGGCGCCCTCCTGGGCGTGGCAGGAAATCCTTTTTGACAGGCGCATCGTCGTCATGCCGATGTAAATCCCAGGGCATCCTTGGGCGGGGCATACATATCGGTAGACGACGTTGGACTGCTTCAGAGGGGGTCTCCTACCGGCGGGAAGGGGTTGTTCTTCGTCAGGAGGTCCTGCCACGCCCAGGAGGGCGCCATTAGGCAGCACGCCCTTGTAGTACACCGTAGAAACATTGCAAGAGACGACATCGTCAGGAATATTAAGATCATCGGGAGAGCACCTGACCCACGATGTCTGCGTTTCCTAGAAGCACTGCTCATCCGCGAGGAAAAAGACTCCCCTTAATACCACCCAAGAAGCGTTCCTGATACTGACGCGTGTGAGGAGGACCACACCCCTCCCCCCTAACGAAAGTACCAGCGCGCATGAAACGAACACCGGACATGAGAATAATACAGGGGTGACGTAACTCAGGTAGAAGCCAATCAAGAGGCTCCTGGTGATACCCCCCCACCTGAGAAGGTCTGCAAGACTCGTCAACGCTCGCCGTATGAGTCACCTTCCCTTGGAACCAATGAAAACCCAACCTGCCGGAGAGGTGCTCTGACCGTACTCAAGAGCTCGCAACACCACGATAAAAGGAGATGGACTCGCCACTGGAATTCAGTCCCTCAGCAGTTATCGCTTGATAATGTCCTGTTGATCAGGAGGAAACGTCGCGTTAGGGAGAGAGAGAGAGAGAGAGAATTGTATAAGCAATAATAAATCAAATGCCCTTTGGTGCGTTGCTCGCAGTCTAAGCAACAACGAGAAAGCCGTCATCAGAAAGATAGAGAAGACTCTTTTACAAGATTAATAGTGCTGAAGCAGCAGTCATTTTAACAAAACATGTCTACGAGAGGGTCTCCTTCCGAGATATTATTATTATTATTATTATTATTATTATTATTATTATTATTATTATTATTATTATCATCATCATCATCATCATCATCATCATCATCATCATCATCATCATCATTATTATTATTATTATTATTATTATTATTATTATTATTATTATTATTGGAATATCTCAGAAGGCCTTATTATTACTAATAAGGAGGACCTAAACTACCTTTAAACGTATTACGTCATTTCATTATTCATCCTTTGTTAGTTACAGATCCCGTGTACTCTAACACCGACAAAACTAAGCTGAAATGTGAAAACTAAATCCCTTCATCCGCAAATCCTACAAATCAAGTAACAATCTGAAGTACTCAACACGGGCGAAGATCTATCCTCCATCCTCATCTGGTCAATGTTTCAGCCAATCAAAATAAAGGAAAATTTTTCAATCGTCGTTCTCTCCGTGGAATGACCAGTTTTAATACCACATTTTTCCTTTGGTCGCCGAAGACACTGAAAAAACAAACTACTCATTCAAAACAGCTAACTCTTGGTTTCAGCATTTCCAAATTCTAAGAAAAATAAAGAGTAGGAATACGTCTCACATGAATCAAAGAATATTGCTGTAGTGCTCCGTCAGGTTGGGAAATCCTGTATAGTACTGTAAGAAAAATAATCGCAATGAAATCCTGTTTTGCTTGTGAATGGGATGGTTAATAGAGTACAAAAAAAAAAAAAAAAAAAAACCCTGCGAAGAATGCTCGTCATAATTAATGATTTCAGACTTAAATTTATTACTCAACGGACGACAAATGCAATCTCTATAAGGCAAAAATCTCTTTACTAGTAAGTTATAATCAAATCTAATTACAGAAAAAATCACAGATTTTTATTTCAGAGCAAAGAAATAGGTGAATTTAAACATAATTCATGGAGACAGAAAATAAAAAAAAATAGCATGGTGGACGAAGGTTAGAAATAACAGGACGATAACAAAGAGTAACAACGGTAATCAATGCGTTTCTCAGATTTCTGTAAGCGCAAATTGTCCTCTCCATCAGCGCCCTCTATGAGCCAATCCGTCTCCCTCTCTCCATTTCCTTTTTGCCTGATTTCGTATTCAGAGCAACTCAATTCATCAAACCAGCAAATCTCTCAAACGTTTTTTTTCTCGTATCCAGACAATTCACTGATGCAGTCGAAATCAAATTTCTTGTTAGGATGAATGCACAGCATCTGAGGCTCCATTGTTGTGGCGGGTGTCCAAAGCGCAACAGATCTTATAAGTTCCAGTATCCGTTTTGCCTTAGCAATTCCCAGAGAAAAGAATCGTTATTTTTCGAATATATTTCATCTGTTATTTATATACTGTGTATGCCCAACTACAGAAGAAGAATTTGCGTAATAGAGTCTTCATAAATAGGTTATCCTCCTAAAAATTCACCTCCCTTTCAATAAAAAAAGCTACCATTGTACAACACAAATCACTAACCTTAATATTCACAGCAATATTTGTATTAGTTCCACTAACTAATATTTAAATATTTCGATATATTCTGACTTAATAAACCTTAGTTCTGCCAATACAGAAATGAACGACGCTCTTCCCTTGTTTTACTCCAGAAAGTCTGATGTTATAATGAGTTCAGGAAACGCAATAAATGGATACATCTTTTCTTTTTTTCGCAGGGACTGAGGTTCTGTTTGCAATAACTCATAAAACAAAAAACGTATAACGATACCAGTGTTAATTCTGATCTTTACCACAGTGGTTGGAGGAATTTCAGTTGCCCATAAAACTGGATGGAACAGCGCAGAGAGATTCCGGGGAATACCTTCATCCATATTCAAGAGTCCGAAAATTTCAGCATAAAATATACTCATCATATAGCAGGTGTGACACCTGTTTTTTCCGGGAGACATATACGAGTCTTCCGGTGTAATTTTGTTAGGCGAACTCACTCCATATCATATTTTTGGTGCTCAGATACGATTATTTATACTGGAGAGAGAGAGAGAGAGAGAGAGAGAGAGAGAGAGAGATTTACTACAAAAGACTTATTAATACACTGTAACGATTTTGCATGTCAGTCCCTAAATTTTGTCATTTTGCATGTATGGTAACATTTAAATCGGCCATGCTGGCCATAACAATGTCCACTGTCCCTTATTTGCTCTCTCTCTCTCTCTCTCTCTCTCTCTCTTCAGTATAAATAATCGTATCTGAGCACCAAACATATGATATGGAGTGAGTTCGCCTAACAAAATTACCCCGGAAGACTGTATATGTCTCCCGGAAAAACAGGTGTCACACCTGTAATATGATGAGGAATATTTTATGCTGAAATTTTCGGACTCTTGAATATGGATGAAGGTGTTCCCGGAATCTCTCGCTGCGCTGCTCCATCCAGTTTTTATGGGCAACTGAAATTCCCCCAACCACTGTGGTAAAGATCAGAATTAACACTGATAATCGTTATACGTTTTTTGTTTGAGTTATTGCAAACAGAACCTCAAGTCCTTACGAAAAAAAGAAAAGATGTACTCCATTTATGCAGTGGCAAAACAGCTCTCGATGTCACTGTGTCGGAAATCACTGAAATTTTCTTTAGCCTCACATCTTGAGTTGCCTAATATTAACCAATTTAAATCGGGAAGCTTTAGGTGAACTACACCACAATACTTGCAGTCACTTTCCCTCCGCGCTTCAAGAGGTGCATGAACATGCTCCTGCCATCTCCCAAGATGAACCAATTGAACAAAGAGGCTGCCTCGATCTCAGCTAAGCTATCGCCATAAAAACCAGGGAGTTTATTGTTATTAGGTTTCTTGTTCTTTCCCCCGTTTAGTTTAAGGCTTCACAAGAGTGTTTGAACAAATAAAAGACCCGTGCTAATGCTTTTGCGTTTGTTTACAAATTTGTTTCGGAATCCAGTTCAGCTAATTATCCTCACAGATTTATTCTAAAATTTCCGGTATGGTTATACCATTTTTGATAAAGTTTACTGATTGTAATAACAGTTTGCAGATACATAGATATTATTATTATCAGTATTATTATTATTATTATTATTATTATTATTATTATATTATTATTATTATTATTATTAATTAATTATTATTATTATTATTATTATTATTATTATTATTTTTTTTTTTTTTTTTTTTTTTTTTTTTTTTTGCTCTATCACAGTCCTTCAATTCGACTGGGTGGTATTTATAGTGTGGGGTTCCGGGTTGCATCCTGCCTCCTTAGGAGTCCATCACTTTTCTTACTATGTGTGCCGTTTCTAGGATCCCACTCTTCTGCATGAGTCCTGGAGCTACTTCAGCCTCTAGTTTTTCTAGATTCCTTTTCAGGGATCTTGGGATCGTGCCTAGTGCTCCTATGATATGGGTACGATTTCCACTGGCATATCCCATATCCTTCTTATTTCTATTTTCAGATCTTGATACTTATCCATTTTTTCCCTCTCTTTCTCTTCAACTCTGGTGTCCCATGGTATTGCGACATCAATGAGTGATACTTTCTTCTTGACTTTGTCAATCAACGTCACGTCTGGTCTGTTTGCACGTATCACCTATCCGTTCTGATACCATAGTCCCAGAGGATCTTTGCCTGATCGTTTTCTATCACTCCTTCAGGTTGGTGCTCGTACCACTTATTACTGCAAGGTAGCTGATGTTTTCTTGCACAGGCTCCAGTGGAGGGCTTTTGCCACTGAATCATGCCTCTTTTTGTACTGGTTCTGTGCAAGTGCCGGGCATTCGCTTGCTATGTGGTTTATGGTTTCATTTTTCGTATTGCACTTCCTACATATGGGAGAGATGTTATTTCCGTCTATCGTACTTTGAACATATCTGGTTCTTAGGGCCTGATCTTGTGCCGCTGTTATCATTCCTTCAGTTTCCTTCTTTAGCTCTCCCCTCTGTAGCCATTGCCAATTGTCATCGCTGGCTAGTTCTTTAGTCTGTTCTCATGTATTGTCCGTGCATTGGTTTGTTGTGCCAGTCCTCTGTTCTTTCTGTCTTTCTCCTGTCTCTGTATATTTTCGGGTCTGTCTCTTACTTTTATTAGTCCTTCTTCCCATGCACTCTTTAGCCACTCGTCTTCACTGGTTTTCAGATATTGCCCCAGTGCTCTGTTTTCGATGTTGACGCAGTCCTCTATACTTAGTAGTCCTCTCCTCCTTCCTTTAGTGTTATGTATAGTCTGTCCGTATTTGCTCTTGGGTGTAGTGCTTTCTGTATTGTCATTTGTTTCCTGGTTTTCTGATCAATGCTGCGGAGTTTCTGCCTTCGTCCATTCGACTATTCCTGCGCTGTATCTGATTACTGGCACTGCCATGTGTTTATGGCTTTTATCATATTCCGGCGTTGAGTTTTGACTTGAGTATCGCCTTGAGTCTCTGCATATATTCTTTCCTGATCGTGTCCTTCATCTCTTGGTGTTTTATATCTCCTCCTTCCATTATTCCCAGGTATTTGTATCCTGTCTCATCTATGTGTTGATGTTGCTCCCATCTGGTAGCTTTGATCCCTTCAGTTCTCGTTACTTTGCCTTTTTGTATGTTGACTAAGGCGCCATTTTTTCTATTCCAAACTCCATCCTGATGTCCCCAGATACAATCCTTACAGTCTGGATTAGGGTATCTATTTCCTTGATGCTCTTACCATACAGCTTGATGTCGTCCATGAACATCAGATGGTTGATTTTGTTGCCTCTTTTCTTGAGTTGGTACCCGGCATCCATCTTCTGTAGTACTTTTGTCATGGGAATCATGGCTACTACGAAGAGTAGTGGGGACAGTGAGTCGCCCTGGAAGATACCTCTCCTGATATTAACCTCTGCTAGTCTTATTCCAGAGCTTGTAAGTATTGTATTCCAGTTGCGCATGTATTTTTGAGGAAGCTGATGGTATTTCCTCTGCCCATATATTTTCAGGCATTCTATTAGCCATGTGTGTGGTATCATGTCGAAGGCTTTCTTATAGTCTATCCATGCCATGCTTAGGTATTATTATTATTATTATTATTATTATTATTATTATTTTTTTTTTTTGTTCTATCACAGTCCTCCAATTCGACTGGGTGGTATTTATAGTGTGGGGTTCCGGGTTGCATCCTGCCTCCTTAGGGAGTCCATCACTCTTCTTACTATGTGTGCCGTTTCTAGGATCACACTCTTCTGCATGAGGCCCGGAGCTACTTCAGCCTCTAGTTTTTCTAGATTCCTTTTCAGGGATCTTGGGATCGTGCCTAGTGCTCCTATGATTATGGGTACGATTTCCACTGGCATATCCCATATCCTTCTTATTTCTATTTTCAGATCTTGATACTTATCCAATTTTTCCCTCTCTTTTCTCTTCAACTCTGGTGTCCCATGGTATTGCGACATCACGTCTGGTCTATTTGCACGTATCACCCTATCCGTTCTGATACCATAGTCCCAGAGGATCTTTGCGTGATCGTTTTCTTATCACTCCTTCAGGTTGGTGCTCGTACCACTTATTACTGCAAGGTAGCTGATGTTTCTTGCACAGGCTCCAGTGGAGGCTTGTTTTGCTACTGAATCATGCCTCTTTTTGTACTGGTTCTGTGCAAGTGCCGGGCATTCACTTGCTATGTGGTTTATGGTTTCACTTTTCGATTGCACTTCCTACATATGGGAGAGATGTTATCCGTCTATCGTACTTTGAACATATCTGGTTCTTAGGGCCTGATCTTGTGCCGCTGTTATCATTCCTTCAGTTTCCTTCTTTAGCTCTCCCTCTGTAGCCATTGCCAATTGTCATCGCTGGCTAGTTCTTTAGTCTGTCTCATGTATTGTCCGTGCATTGGTTTGTTGTGCCAGTCTCTGTTCTTTCTGTCTTTCTCCGTCTCTGTATATTTCTGGGTCTTCGTCTGCTTTTATTAGTCCTTCTTCCCATGCACTCTTTAGCCACTCTCTTCACTGGTTTTCAGATATTGCCCCAGTGCTCTGTTTTCGATGTTGACGCAGTCCTCTATACTGAGTAGTCCTCTCCCTCCACCTTTCCTCGTGTTATGATAGTCTGTCCGTATTTGCTCTTGGGTGTAGTGCTTTGTGTATTGTCATATGTTTCCTGGTTTTCTGATCTATGCTGCGGAGTTCTACCTTCGTCCATTCCACTATTCCTGCGCTGTATCTGATTACTGACACTGCCCATGTGTTTATGGCATTTATCATATTTCCGGCGTTGAGTTTTGACTTGAGTATCGCCTTGAGTCTCTGCATATATTCTTTCCTGATCGTGTCCTTCAATCTCTTGGTGTTTTATATCTCCTCCTTCCATTATTCCCAGGTATTTGATCCTGTCTCATCTATGTGTTTGATGTTGCTCCCATCTGGTAGCTTTATCCCTTCAGTTCTCGTTACTTTGCCTTTTTGTATGTTGACTAAGGCGCATTTTTCTATTCCAAACTCCATCCTGATGTCCCCAGATACAATCCTTACAGTCTTGGATTAG
>NC_087201.1:151858769-151876269 GCF_015104395.2 Macrobrachium nipponense | reverse complement strand
TTTTTAAATTGAACCGTACATGTATAAAAATCATGGGAGTGAAATAGGGTGCAAAGAGACACAGAATTTTAACCTCCCCGACTGTGCAAAAGTTGAATATAACAAAATATCGATCGATCGATCAAAGGCAAAAGCAGGTGCGCTGTTTCAACTGCAATAAACCAGGGCATCAAAAGAAATTGTGTAGAGTTAAATATTGTGGAATGTGTAAGAGTACCGATCACTATTGGCAATATAGTCCGTCTCAGATACGGAGAGATGCGAGGCCTACACCTCAAGGTTCTGGTTTGACCCAGGCGGGTCAAACCAGAGGGCAAAGGGATCGGCGAAATTTTTGGAAGGCCAAGCAACAAAAAGGGTATAGGTGATTAGTACGTGCCATTGTGGTCTCGTGGGGGACGCCCAAGAGCCCAGGCCTATAGTTTATGGAACAGTAGGGGATGTGGATATCCCGATATTTATAGACTGAGGAGCGTCTATGAATTTAATGGACTATAATTTGTATCAATCTATGTTTTCCAATTACCCTTTGCAACCCTCAATGGAGACGGTGTGTGATGTACAAGCCCATAGATTAAATACCCTGGGTTGTGTTCAAATACAGTTTACTCTCGGTGACAGAATACTAACAGAACCATTTTTGGTCATGAAAGGAATTGCGTTTGGCAACAGACTTTTACTGGGTCATTCTGCGTGTAGGAGACAAGATTTCGATCCATGCGGGTGTTAATGGGATAACAGTCGGAATACTTGGCGTTTTTCTTCCTTATGAGGACATGATTAGAACGGAGGACATGGAGATTATTGGAAAAAGGAGATGTGCTTGGTGATATGGGAAATGATTAAGGGGATTCTATCGGAGTTCACGGTGATAACAATGGTGGTGATGATATTATGGATGGGGATGGGGATACTAATATTGATGTTATTTTCTAATACTAACAATGCTGGGGATGATACTGAGAGTGGTAATGTGTATTGGGTGGTGGAAAGGGGAGATACTAACCACAAATATAGAGGTGTTTTATCCGAGGATATTGTGTTATTACCTGGTTCAAAGACTATGGTAAAAGTCAAATTGAAGAAAATGAAAAAACCTTCAGATGTGTGTGTTATTGATAATAGCGAGAGGTTTAGTGGGGTTATTAGCACAGCATCGTTGAACAGTGTATCCAAGGATAGGACCACGTGGTTAGAATTACTAAACTGTAATGATGCAGTTAGGAGATACCAGAGGGATACATATATATTGAATTTCCAAGATTGGAGTCGTGATACTGGTTCAGGGGCTATCGTAGAGGGGAAACCTGAGTTTTCAGAGGCAGAAATGCAATCAAGGAAACGGATATTAAGAGAACATTCAGCTAATGCGGATTATAGTGAACATGTTGTAGCAGTAAGCGAACTCTTGGCAGAATTTGGGGATAAGGTAGCCTTACAAGGTGATAAATTGAGGTTGACTAATGTGTTAGAGCATAAGGTAAATTTGGAGAGTGACACAAAACCTATTTATATTCCTGCATATCGCATACCTTTCAAAATCAGAGAACAGGTAGAGAAATAGGTCAATAAATGGGAAGAAGAAGGAATCATTAGGCCTAGTGTGTCTCCATACAACTTTTCCTTGTTAGCTGTGCTTAAGAAGAACGGTTCTGTACGTGTATGCGTCGATTTTAGATGTTTGAATGAAAAGGCAATCCCTGACCGTTATCTAGTCTCGTGCTTACAAGATTTTTTTTTTTTTTTTGAAATCGAGGGACATAATATTTATAGCTCAATTGATTTGGCGCAGGGTTTTCTGCAGGTACCTCTTAGTAAAAGTAGTAAGGAATATATGGCTTTTTCAGTGCCCAAGGGACACTGAATTTATGCGAATGCTGTTTGGTTTATCGGGCAGTCTGATGACTTTGACCTGGTTGGTAAATACAGTTTTGCACGGGTTACTGGTTAAAAATGTTTTTGTATAATTGGATGATATTTTAGTACCAACAGACACGATTGTGCAACACCTGGAAGTGCTTAAGGAAGTACTTAGGAGGCTTATATTAGCGGGGTTGAAAATTAAGCTAGCTAAGTGGTCATTCATGAAAAAGCAAATCACATATCTAGGCCATGTCATATCCAAGGAAGGGGTTAGAGTAAATGACGATAAAGTCAAAGCAATAGCGAATTTTCGCACCCCGAGATCAAAGAAAGAGATTAAGTCATTCCTGGGTATCGCCGGTTTCTTTAGGAGGTTTGTGAAAGGCTTTTCTAATATAGCAGCTACCCCAACAGATATATTGCGGGAAGACGTTCAATTTCAATGGGGGAAACCCCAGTCGGAGAGTTTTCAAAAGCTTAAGAATGCGTTAATGAATCCCACCTGTTCTGAAGTTTTCAGATTTCAGCAAACCATTCACATTAGTGATTGATGCCAGCCAAGAGGTTATAGATGCTTGCCTTATGCAAAAGTTTGATGGGAAGTTCAGGACAAAGGGTAGCAATGAGAGATCAATGGCTACCATAGATAAAGAAGCCTTTGCAACAGTATCAAGTTTGGTTCATTTTAAAATGCTACTGATGGAGAAGAAGGTAGAAGTCCTTACAGTCCACAAGCCATTATTAAATCTTTTTAATAAGCCAGATTTGTCGCCTAAAAGATATCGATGGTTTTTAATTATCAGAGATTTCGATGCAAACCTCAAATATATAGAAGGCAAATTAAATGTAGTAGCGGATGTCCTTAGTAGAAGTTTTTTGATACGGAGGATTTCAAGTTGTGCAAGTCACTAGCGAGTCTATACAATGGGATATGGGTCTCATAGAGCAAAGGCAAGATGAAGATGAGATTCTGGCAGACGCAAAAGCATGTCTTAGAGGGGAATTAGTCAGGAAACGTTATAAGTTGCCTTTTTCGGGTTTGGAGTTAGAAGGTAATCTATTGGTCAGGAAAATTAAATATAAATTGAGAACCAGTGAAAGGAAAGGCAATACGACACAGATTGTAATTCCGAAAGTCCTAATTCCAGTGGTTTTGGATATAGTACATCGCAGGTTTGGTAGTCCGCACTTGGGGATAGAAAAAACGTATGATGAGGTGCGTGTTTAATACATTTGGAAAAACATGGGAAAAGATGTGGATAATTTTGTGAAAAACTGTACAGTAATCAATGCAAACCTGCAAGGATAACTTCATGCAAATTAGGGTCATACCCAATACCGAGTAAACCTTTTCAGAGAACACATATGGATATCCTGGGAAATTTTTTGTGAGTCTAGATATGCGAATAAGTATTTCTTAGTAATAATAGATGAACTTACGAGGATAGTAAGAATTTTTCCACTTAAGCATAAAACGGCTGAAGAAGTAGCTATAGCATTTTTCAATGGTAGCATTTGCAGATATATATATGGCTCACCTGAGGTTCTATTGACCAACAATGGTAGAGAATTTGTGAACAAAACTTTGGGATGTTTAGCGGAAGTCATGGAGATGCAGAAAGTAACAATTATTCCATACAAACCTGAAGCTAATGGGTTGTGTGAACGAGCGAACAGGAAAGTGCTTGAAGCTCTCAGGAAGACTGTAAGTGGTAATGATAAGAATTGGGACAGATATATTGATATTGTTAGACATAGTATTAACACTATGGTTAGTGATTACATTAAAATATCTCCATATGAAGCTTTGTTTGGTTGCCCAGCAAGAGGCACATTTGATCTGTTAACTATACCTCATCATGGGGAGGATATGATCGAATCATTTATATCTACAGCGAGAGAGAGACATGCTTGTCTCAGCCGTAATCTCGAAGCCACGACTCAAGAGATGGTAGAGAGAAGTAATAGTAAAACATCTGATCCCAAGATCAATGTCGGAGACAAGGTATTTTTAAAGATCAACGTGAGAAACGAGCTGAACTAAAAATTGGGCCCGAAATTAGAGGGTCCTTTTAGAGTCAATGAGGAAAAGATTGGAAACAGATTTGTAGTCTTAGAGGAAAAAACAGGTCGGTCGAAATTAACACATATCAAAACTGAAAAGAGTTGATTGTGCTAACTAATGTAATGTCGAGCAGTTGCATTTTTTTTCGTCTGGTTTTTGCAAATTGATGGTGAAATGTGTTTAATGTTTTTTTTTTCTCTTTCATTTCTTCTACTATTTTTCTTATCTTATGCAAGCTGCGGCATTTTGGCATAAGATTACGTGGAAAGTTGGTTTGAAAATATGGTGAATTTCTGTCAAGCTGAGAAATGTGATGATAAGCATATGATAGATAATTCTTGTGTGTATGGGGTTTTGGGGCTGAATTTTTGCAGTTTCTTTGGGTGGTGGATTTTTTGGGGATTTTTGGGGCCAGTGTGGGGGGGGGGGGGGGCGGGGGAGGGGCTATAATCTGTGGCGGTGGTTTTTCTTGTGGTTATATTTTTTTGGCGGTGATCTGAGCTTTATAGAGCCGAAAAGGGGTTATTGCGGTTTTATAGGTTTCGGTGAAGAGGTTGTATTTTATTTCACCAGTGGTTATATTTGGCACTATATAATGAGTGGATTGCGGTATAAAATGGGTGGTTTTCTGTGGTTTATATCCCGACGAGGTAGTTATGTGTTTTTATATATTTGTGGTAGTATCATGGGTGAATTATGTGTTCAAGGACAATTTTTGGGTACCTTTGGTGATATCCTAGGGATAATAATGTTAGTATAGAAATTTTGGGGCTATTTGGAGAATAATGATTTCTGGGGTTGCAAGTCTGACTACACAAATCTATAGTGCAGTTTGAGCACATGATGTGTTCACAGGTGGATTTTTGCTGATAATTCTGTGATGAGTCGGGTTGCTGATTTTTCCTTTCGGGGATTCGCACTGTTTTTAGAGATGTTGATTATGACTTTCCATGGAGATGTATGTAAGAGGTCGATTCTGGTTGATGAGATATGTTGTGGTACCAAATTCCATAACGATACATACTGCGCTTATGGGGGAAAGCGTTGGGTTTTATATATGTTCTTTTTTTCTCTGTGTACGTTTCGTAATGGGAAAAGTTCAATTATTATTATTGTTATTATTATTTTTTTCTCTTTTCCAACGAGAGATGTTCATAATCGGGGTTAAGCTTTACATAGCATGTCTATTTTAGACAGGAGGTATAATATATCGGGGTATATGAGTTAGATAGAAGGGGTGTTCGGCATTATATTTCATGGAGGTTAATTATATATACAGTACAGGGGTCTTGCTGTTAGACATTATGTTTTTTTTATAGTATGTTTGTCAGATATAGGATTACTTGTGAGAATTCAGTGGGTAAAGATCATATTTTGTTTAGTGAGGAATTTTTAATAATTGACTAGGAGATTGGGTATATTAATTAATGAGATTTGTGTGGTAAAGCAAGGCTTTAGTTATTTTATGATCATGTAGACTTTTCAAATACAGACACACGATGACTTTAGAGAATTCCTAACTTCACGTGATGGTGACAATGGAAATGGCTTGGTTCTACAGTACCAGAGGTCGAGTCTGCACACGAGTGGCGATGCTATGGATTGCCTTTGCAATGGATGAGATGTCGTCGGTGGATCGTCTTAGGATATGTTTTGGGATAAATCAGGAGTCTACAATCTTCTATGAGGCGGGTGCGTGACACACTTGCATGGAAGTCACGGGATATTTCCTTGACAACGAGGTGATGACCACGTTTACTTCAGTAGAAAACGTCGAATCTACAGTTTGGCAACGAAGGGTGTTGGATACGCTTATGAGGGTCGCAGATGCTGAATAATGGTGTGTGATGAATTGTTTCAAGATGGTTCATGTTTTCAGCCTGCGTCTACAACTGTTCTACGAAAGTGTTTATGAAACACTTACATGGAAACCATGAGGCGGTTCGAGTTCCGCCTACAGTGGACACTGTTACAATCCAACCTTGGAGGATAGTGATGAGGAAACTAATTTTAAATGGTTCCGATTAGTGTAAGTTTTCTTGAACGTTATGCCTAATTGTCATATTAAAAGGGCTTTTGAAGGCACTGCTGTACTTTTATAGATATTGGAATTAGTTTACATATGGATAAGATGCCTTTTATTTACAAATTCAGATATCCTTAGTCCTTTATAATCTAGTATGCTTATTTGTTTTACTTTGTGTTATTTTAATATTAATTGTACATGACTTGTTTTTAACACAACTCATGTGGTCTTTGACAATGTATTTTAATATTCAAGAAGAATAATTTTACTCATTATATTTTAAGTAAATACTTTCTAATGTTATGTCATTCTTTTATTATTGATGCATTTTATTAGTTACTGAAGTTTTAGTCGATTTGTTGATTCTTAAACAAACTTTTGTATGCCTAAAATAACAAATATTTTTACTATTTGTATGGTGATTCTACAAATTGTAGTTTTATATGTTATGAATACCCAATGTAAATATTGGAAATAAAGAATAATTATATATATATATATATATATATATATATATATATTATATATATATATATATATATATATATTATATATATATATATATTTATCACAGTCCTCCAATTCGACTGGGTGGTATTTATAGTATGGGGTTCTGGGTTGCATCTTGCCTCCTTAGGAATCCATCACTCTTCTTACTATGTGCGCCGTTTCTAGGATCACACTCTTCTGCATGAGTCCTGGAGCTACATCGGCCTCTAGTTTTTCCAGATTCCTTTTCAGGGATCTTGGGTTCGTGCCTAGTGTTCCTATGATTATGGGTACAATTTCCACTGGCATATCCCATATCCTTCTATTTCTATTTTCAGGTCTTGATACTTATCCATTTTTTCCTTTCTTTCTCTTTAGCTCTCGTGTCCTATGGTATTGCGACATCAATGAGTGATACTTTCTTCTTGATTTTGTCAATCAACGTCTCGTCTGGTCTATTTGCACGTATCGCCCTATCTGTTCTGATACCAGAGTCCCAGAGGATCTTTGCCTGATCGTTTTCTATCACTCCTTCAGGTAGCTGGTGTTTCTTGCACAGGCTCCAGTGGAGGGCTTTTGTCACTGAATCATGCCCCTTTTTGACCTGGTTCTGTGCAAGTGCCGGACATTCGCTTGCTATGTGGTTTATGGTCTCATTTTTCGTATTGCACTTCCTATATATGGGAGAGATGTTATTTCCATCTGTCGTTTTTTGGATATATCTGGTTCTTAGGGCCTGATCTTGTGCCGCTGTTATCATTCCTTCAGTTTCCTTCTTGATCTCTCCCCTCTGTAACCATTGCCATGTGTCATCGCTGGCCCGTTCTTTAGTCTGTCTCATGTATTGTCCGTGCATTGGTTTGTTGTGCCATTCCTTTGTTTTTTGTCATTCTCCTGTCTCTGTATATTTCTGGGTTTTCGTCTACTTTTATCAGTCCTTCTTCCCATGCACTCTTGAGCCACTCGTCTTCACTGGTTTTCAGATATTGCCCCAGTGCTCTGTTCTCGATGTTGACGCAGTCCTCTATGCTCAGTAGTCCTCTCCCTCCTTCCTTTCGTGTTATGCATAGTCTGTCCGTATTTGCTCTTGGATGTAGTGCTTTGTGTATTGCCATATGTTTCCTCGTTTTCTGGTCTATGCTGCGAAGTTCTGCCTTTGTCCATTCCACTATTCCTGCGCTGTATCTGATTACTGGCACTGCCCATATGTTTATGGCTTTTATCATATTTCCGGCGTTGAGTTTTGACTTGATTATCGCCTCGAGTCTTTGCATATATTCTTTCCTGATCGTATCCTTAGTATTATTATATTATTATTATTATTATTATTATTATTATTATTATTATTATTATTATTATTATTATTATTATTATTATTATTATTATTATTATTATTATTATTATTATTATTATTATTATTATTATTATCTTTGTATTTTGCTTGTTTCAATACGTTACTTGATTTTTTAAAAACAATTCAGCTTGTTTTCCCATCTCAACGGCCATGGTTTAATTATGTAAGTGTGAAAAATTTTAAGACCCTTAACTTAACCTAACCCAACCTAACCTAACCTAACCCACTGAGTGAAAAATTTCCAAGTCCCTTAACGTAACCTAACTCAACCAAACTCATTGGTTCAAGATATACTCTACAGATGAAAAACAAACCATTTCACACAAATATGAATAGGAGCGAACAAAATTCTAAGTCCCTTAACCTAAACTAACCTAACCTAACCAACATACCCAACCCCATTTGGCCTCAAGATATACTCTTTGGACGAAAAACTGCCATTTCACATAAATATGAATATGAGGGAAAAAATTCTAAGTCCCTTGAAATTATGAATATGAGGAACAAATTCTAAGTCCCTTTACCTAACCTAACCCACGTGAGTGAGCATATGAAAAGGTAAGAATATTAGTAAATTTAATTTTAGCTCCCTTAATTTGACTTTCTTCATGACTTACTTCCAGGTGCGCAACATGTCATATCATGTGATAGTATGAATGCGAAAATATTTCTAAACTCCATTACCTAACATAATGAAACTCTATGGAAGGTTGAACAAGAATGAGGGTAATAAAAACCAATTATGACCATTCACATATTTTTATTACAAAAACCGGTACATATTAACAAGTGTCAAATTCACCCTTTTCTCCCGAGACGCATTCAAAAACAATACCGCCACGACTCCTTATCACCAACCTCAAACTCCTAAACAATTTTACAATAAAAAAAACCATAATCTTCTAAATTCATTATCTTGTACTACTTGCCGTAAAAAATCAATATAGAGCTGGTGTCTTTGTCCAAATAATAAACCAAAAAAATTATAAACGAAAAAAAAAGTGATTGATATTTTCTCCCAGCTTATCATTGTTGGCGATATGTTGATGCCATTCTCTCTCTCTCTCTCTCTCTCTCTCTCTCTCTCTCTCTCTCTCTCTCTCTCTCTCAGACAAATATAATCTACAAGTGTCTGGTAATAATAACGCTGACAAACAAGCATCGTTTACTGAACAGATAGATGTCAACATATCATTGCTGGCGATATAATGGCATCTCTCTCCTCTCTCTCTCTCTCTCTCTCTCTTTCTCTCTCTACCTCCCCCTCCTCTCTCCCTCTCTCTCTCTCTCGTCTCTCTCTCTCCTCATTCCTCTCTCTCTCCTCTCTCCAAGCAAGAATCGTCTACCGAACAGATGTCAAACTCGGCCACCTGATTTTCTTTACACGAAAAGATTTAAAAGGTCAGTACATCTGCATTGCAATCTTGAGCAAGAACATCTGCAAAATCACAGCACCGACAACAACTGTTTTGTCTAAATTGCAGAGTAAATCTTCCTTCGTAACGGTGCGGCCGCCAATTGGCAATGCGATAGTCACTCTCAGTTCACAACTAGCTGTATTTTGAGAGAAGAGAGAGGATGAGAGAGCAGAGAGAGAGAGAGCGAGAGAGAAGAGAGAGAGAGAGAGAGAGAGAGAGAGAGAGTATAACAACATTTGAAGTTACATTAAGCGTACCAAATCGTTCATTGAAAGACCTATAATATCACACTCACACAGTAAGTATGAATATAATGTGATATAAGTAATTAAAAAGAAATAAATAAGAAATAAATATAATCACAAGGTTAACACCAGAAGAAAATATTCTGTTGTTGCACACGTCATCATAACATTACAAAGAGAACGGCTGACTTGAAGTTATGTCCAGGAAGTTGATATACCGGAGACAAATGGTAAATTTCAGTTTTTTTTTTTTTTTTCTCGAACATATAAGAAACAGGCGGAAACTACCACGGTATGTTGAAAATCCAAAACTTCGAAGGAAGAATTTCGGAAGAAAAGGCATAAATCACACGTACTTGCATTATCCTCACGGATCACGCCTATTTTACTACCCCTTTCTGCAATCGATGAACAAGACCTCGGGGGATTAATTGAATTATGAAATCTAAGGCTATACATTGTAACGATCCTTTCCTGCCGTTACTAAAAATTAAATTCCTTTCTTACCAAACTCTGTTCACAACCACAAGCTAAGTCCACAATCAGTGGAATAGCTCTCAAATAATATCAAGATTGCAAAAATTCATGGGGGAAAACGAACCACCACAAAAACACTTAAATTTAATACAAAACATAAAGACAGAAGTTATTCCTGAAACTCACAGTACATACAATAATGAAAATCAATCACCCTGAAATATTAATAAAACAACACATTTACCCAATTAAGATAGTAAAGCAAGGATACATCCAAAAGGAGAAGGGGATTCAGACAGGAGAAGGCATACGGAAAGCAGGAATAAACTATCAATTACAAACTAAACTCTATCGGTGGTTATCCTCCTCTGAAACACTGGAGCTGTTGCCGTGATCTCCTTGATTACATATATGTATTTCTGTCGTCCGTAACACTGGAGTTATAACCGTGATCTTTATAATTACTTATATGCCTCTGCGTCCAGAGACAAAATTGAAGTGGCAAAGTGATAGAAGTACGTATATAAATATTTGTGGTACTCCACAGGATCCACACATCAGCGATCCTACGTCCTCGAGGATGATCCTTCAGAAAACCCGGGACGTCCAAATCAAACCAGAGCCAAGGGCATCACAAAGATCGCCTGAACATTCCAAAAATATTAATCACTTATACCTTGGCTAAGCGAGAGCCCCTCGACATTTACTGAACCGAGGGCGAGGCAGGACGAAGCGTAATCCTTCAAGAATAATCGTATATCCAAGCAGGCGATACGTAGCAAATTCAAGTCACCAGGAGTAATACGGCTCAGAGATCAACTGCCTCTTCAATCGAAAATATCTCCGACACCGCCAAGGTGACAGCACCACTCACTCACAAATATATGAAAAGACAGAATGGTCATTAGTGGCAATTACCAAACAGACAAACCACCGGGGAGGAGATAAACTTAAATGGATAATAATACAGTTCATATACATAACAAAAAGTAGAATAATAAAATAACTAAGAATAAAATATCACAACAAAGTGACCCTCTCCTCTCCCCCCCCCCCCTAAAAAAAAAATAAATATACATATACATATATATATAATATATATATAATATATATATATCATATATATATATATATATATATATTACAGTAAATAACTTTGTATACTTGAAAAAAAAAAAAAACGAAAACTAAATAGTCGTTAATAAGACCGACAAGCCAAACACAAGGTTTTATGCAATCCTGTAAAGAAAAAACAAAGGTATGAATTTGCAAAATTAATAAACTTACAAAACCTGATATCCAACAGGAGGGGTGGCAAAGGAACAAGGAGGCAGCTCACAAAGGTATCAAAATTAACCAAAACATCATTAATACGATGGAAAATCTACAACACAGAAAACTTCAGAAACCATCGTCAAACACATTTTCAACCCAAGAGCTTCAAAGCTCTCACATACGTATATAATTTTAGAGCTACACTGCTCTAATCTGGATTCCTTAGAACTGTTCATAGGCCATAATTTATTTAACACACACTCAACGTTGTTTCACTGTTTCAAATCGCTCATTGCAACAATGTTCAGCGAACAATAGTCCTGTCTATATCACAGTGACAACACACTATTTCACTATAAAAGTGTCCTACCAAATACATACACTAACACTGGACAACACAGAGAAAAACAACACAGTTTTCCCTTGCGCAAACGTAACACACAAAATTTCGTGAAGCGTAATTATGCCTGAAAACCAAGAATGCCCGGATTAGTAGCTGTCCGCTAAAAATGTAGATTCTCCTATTAATATCCGAATCACCAAAGTAATCACCTCACCGTATTATACCATGCGTCAAAGACCAGCAAATACCAACATCATTATATACAAACATCATTGTGTACCAACATCATTGTATACCACACCTTTCAGTAACAATTTTTACGATATTACCCATTTGTGTCCTATAACACTCAGTTCCATCACGCATTATAAGTACTTCAACCTTCATTAAAATAAACATTGCCACAAAATATGAACACCGATTAGCACTTTCTATCTTCACCTATGGCCTTAATTAAACTATTCTTAATTTTATAACCCTAGGCATTTACAGAACTCCTGTAAAGGAAAATATAATTAATACATATTTGTTAGACACTCAGCTACTCTTACAACAGTACACACACCGTAACCAGAACGTTACATATACTACCTTATATCCGCATAGCCCTCTGCAAGAATCCTTCTCTACTCAACACTACGAGAGAGAGCATCGGCCACAACGTTGTCTTTTCCCGGGACATGAGTGAATCCTAGATTCCACTCCTGCAACATGAGGCTCAAACGCATCAGACGTTGGTTTTTATTTTTGTATCTTTTGATGAAGGAAGGAAGATAGATTTAAAAATTATTAATAGCCGGAATGAGTGCGAGTGTCTCCTTCTCGACCGTCGAATACTTTCGTTGAGCGGAATTCAATTTCTTCGAAAAGAACGCGACCCGGTGAGAAACGCCTTGCTCGTCATTCTGTAATAAGACCGCTCCGACACCGACATCACTGGCGTCAATGGCAAGCGAAATCCGGAGCCCTTAAAACGGGGAAAATAAGAAGCACACCTTTTAAGCACTCAATTGCCCTTTGCGTTTCAGGAGTCCAATTAAAAGGAACAGTTTTCTTCAACAAATTAGTGAGCGGATCAGCGATATCAGAAAAATTCTTTAGGAATTTACGATAATAACCAATTAGACCCAGGAATTTTCTGACATCCTTTCGTCACTTTGGGATAGATATTTTCTCAATGGCCTCTACATTGGCTTGTTTAGGCGCCACCTTACAGTCACCAACCTCATGACATAAATAGATTACCTTCGCTTTGGCAAAATCCCTTTTTTCAAATTAATTACTAATCCGGCCTTTTTTAAGACCTCAAATAAAGCCCTAATACCCTTCAGATGCGTTTCCCAGTCATCGTTATAAATGACGATATCATCAATATCCACAAAGCAACCTTCCAAACCATAAACCAATGTGTTTATTAAACATTGAAACGTAGCCGCAGCGTTCTTCATACCGAACGGCATTACACGGCATTGAAATAACCCTTGTGGAGTCACAAAAGCAGACAAGGCCCTGGCCTGTTTTGATAAAGGAACTGGCCAATACCTTTTTAGCAAGTCAAATTTACTGATAAACTTTGGTTTTCCCATGCGATCGATACAATCCTCAATACGAGGCAAGGGATAACAATCTGTCTGCGTGACTTCATTAACTTTCCTAAAGTCAGAAAATCACCATCAGGCTTTTTCACTAACACTACCGGAGAGGACCATGGGCTTTTACTGGGCTTTATTAAACCATGCTTAACACATCACATAGTCAATTTCTTTGGCAACTACTTTAGTTTTAAAGGGGTTTAACCTATAAGGGGACAGTTTTAT
Source organism: Macrobrachium nipponense (assembly GCF_015104395.2). Taxonomy (NCBI): domain Eukaryota; kingdom Metazoa; phylum Arthropoda; class Malacostraca; order Decapoda; family Palaemonidae; genus Macrobrachium; species Macrobrachium nipponense. The sequence goes on along the minus strand of NC_087201.1, from coordinate 151,862,897 downwards.
TGGTGTGGCATTCCCAACGTCCACGTCATGTTCCAAAATAGACATACTACTCGGTACCTCTGAAAACAATTCTTTATAACCCATAACCAATTTTCTTAAAGACCTTCGTTTCTCGCTACTGAGATGGGAGACCAAACCATGAAAGTTCTCCAAATAATTCTTAATACTCAACATGCAAATTTCATTATCATAATTATCATCAGCAAAACCCTCTGAAAAGGAATAAAGATTATTATTATTTGAAACATCGTCCGTAATAGTGGCTATCGGAATAATTTTTTCTCTTCCCTTATATGCTTTTAACATGTTCACATGACACAATTGGAAAGGCTTCCTTCTTTCCGGAGTTTCAACCAAATAATTTACCTCACTAACTTTTTTAAAAATTTTCCATGGTCCAGAGAAGGAAGCTTTCAAAGAATTACCCGGCAACGGCAAAAGTACCAAAACCCTATCGCCTACTGCGAAATTACGCACTTTAGCCTTTCTATCAAAAAAGTATTTCATCCTTTTTTGACTAGACAATAAATTCTCTCTGGCAAATTCCCAAGCCTTCCACAATTTGTCACCTAAGTTTGTCACATAATCTAACAAACTGATGTCGGGGATATCACCTTCCCACGATTCTCTTACCACATCAAGAGGACCACGCATACAATGTCCAAAGACCAAATCAAAAGGTGACAAACATAAGGACTGACTTGGAGCTGACAGAAAAGCAAATAATAAATAAGGCAATTCCTTGTCCCAGTCGGATCCATGAGTTAAACAATATTTCTTTATCATTGACTTCAGGGTCTGATGGAACCTCTCCTGAACACCCTGACTTTCTGGATGATATGGGGAAGAAGTCGCATGTCTAATGCCCAATTCATTCATCTTACTTTTGAAATATTTACTAACAAAATTAGTCCCACAGTCTAACTGAACGACCTTGGACATCCCAAACCTAGTAAAAAAGTTGGTTAGTATTTCTACAATTTTTTCACTCTTAATTGTATGGAGGGGAATAGCTTCAGGATAGCGAGAATTTTTATCCATTATAGTGAAAATATACTCATTCCCACTACGAGTCCTCGGTAACGGACCAACAATATCGATAATTACCTCTTTGAAAGGCTCGGAAACCACAGGAATGGGGCACAAAGGAGCTTTAGGAACAGGTTGATTCGGCTTATCGACTTTCTGGCACACATTGCAACTATTAACAAACTTCTTAACGTCTGCTTTCAACTTATGCCAGAAATAGTTCGCAAAGAGTTTGCTAGTCGTTTTATAAACACCAGAATGTCCAGCCAAACCACTTTCATAAGCCAACGACATCAAGCCATTTCTGTAAATATAGGGAACCATTATTTGTCTTAATATTTCATGCTCCGAGTTACCACCCTCCATCGGCCTACTCACCCTGTACAAAATATTCTTAATAATTCTAAATTCAGGTACAGTCAAGTCCAACTCTTCACCTGACTCTATTGGAAGGTCGCGAAATTCCTTTTTCTGGGCTTCAACAAGGTCTTCCACAGTCCAATTCGGATGATCTCTCAAAATATTAATATCTTCTACAATATTATTGCTTCGTTCCAAACTACTCAAGTCTACATCAGTTGCAACGTCCACAACTCTAGCACTAGAATGCGTAACTACTGCTACTTCTGAATTGATCAAAATTGGACAAGTCTTATTCTTAAAAGCCACGTCATTCCCCAAAACAATATCAACCTCTTTGACAGGAAACTTATTTACTACTGCCAATTTCAAAATTTCTGAAAAAGAAGGACATTTCAAATGAAAATTTCCAATGGGGTAAGACTCGACTGAATCAGGAAAACCAGACAGCAAAACAAACTCTTTATAAGCAAAGTCAAAATCTTTAGGTAGCACGTCCCGTAAGATCAAGGACTGGGCCGCCCCAGTATCCCGCAAAATCCTTACTTCATTTTCAATGGGTGAATTGACCTACGACACTTTCCCACTAGATAGATACCTCTCAAAACAGTCTGGTAGTCATTGGTCACTTGGTCTGGTCGGGACAGGATCTCTTTCTTTTCTGCTGACTCCCATCACCGGTCTTCCTCTAGCCTGCGATGATTTTTTTAAAGCAAATCAAGAACTCTTCAAATGCCCTTTCTTATTACAATAAAAACATGTAACCTTCTTTTTCCACTCTGGATCATGGGAACCATAACCTTTCTTATCATTATAAGCAGAGAAACGTTTATCACTATTAACAGGTTCCTGTGCCCTAAATTGATTCTTATTATTTTGATTAGGTCGCATGAACACCTTACACTTATTATAACCACCTCGACCTCTCCTATCCCATTTCGGTTCTACACTTGTCCCTGATGCTCCTAACTCACTCTTGTGTGACAAATAATATTCATCGCTAGCAATAGCGGCTTCCTGTAAAGTGTCAATTTTCAGTTCTTCAAGGTGAACTTTTAACTTATCTGATACACACCTCTTGAATTCTTCTACATATAACAATTCTTTTAATTTTTCCATGTCATCCACCTCTTTCGATTTAAACCAGTCTTCCGCAAATTGTCTTTTTCCCCTCGCGAACTCTACAAAGGTTTGATCACTACACTTCTGCAAATTTCTGAACCTTTGCCTGTAGGCTTCCGGAACCAGTTCGTATGCTTTCAACACGATAGCCGTAACATTTTCGTAATCTGATGACAAAGTTTCATCCAAAGTTACATAAACCTTTTGAGCCCTTCCTACAAGTTTACTCTGTATGAGAGTGGTCCAGTATGCCTGGGGCCACTGCAATTTAGCCGCAATCCTCTCAAATGAAACAAAAAATTCTGCAACATTGTTCTCTTGGAAACATGGCACAAACTTATGGGCCTGCCCCAAATTAATGGCAGGCGTTACCAAACTACTCGGGGAGGAAGGAGGGGAAGAGGGAGCTGGATTTTGCATCTCTCTCTCAAACATTCTCTCTCTCTCCTCAGCCTTAAATTTCTCCAAATTAAATTCTAAAGTTTTCAATTCTATCTGTTTGGACAATACCTCCACAGACACCTCAGTCTTAGGTGTTATTACCTCACCCTTTTTAACCATACTGACATAATCATAAACCTGGATTAACAATAAGCCTTTTCTAATGGATACATCATACTTCAACTCCAAATGTTGAGCTACTTGCTCCAATTCACTTGCCTTGCTTGCCACCCCTCTCCAGACAGGAGATCTAAAACATTAACTGTTGACATTTTTTAAAACAAACTATATAACTAAATATCAGGAGACCCAACACCAGGAGGTGTAAAAATGCTCTTCAAAGAAAACTAAGCCCCCAGAATTAACTTTGCACTGAGTGAACAGAGAGGAACGTAAAATCCTGTTCAAACGGTCGCCAATTTGTAACAATCCTTTTCTGCCGTTACTAGGAAATTAAATTCCTTTCTTACCAAACTCTGTTCACAACCACAAGCTAAGTCCACAATCAGTGGAATAGCTCTCATATAATATCAAGATTGCAAAAATTAATTCATGGGGGAAAACGAAACACCACAAAAACACTTAAATTTAATACAAAACATAAAGATAGAAGTTATTCCTGAACCTCACAGTACATATATTAATAAAAATCAATCACCCTGAAATATTTATAAAACAACACACTTACCCATTTAAGATAGTAAAGCAAGGATACAGCCAAAAGGAGAAGGGGGTTCAGACAGGAGAAGGCATACAGAGAGCAGGAATAACCTATCAATTATAAACTAAACCCTAATGGTGGTTTCCCTCCTCTGAAACACTGGAGCTGTTGCCGTGATCTCCTTAGTTACATATATGTATTTCTGTCGTCCGTAACACTGGAGTTATAACCGTGATCTTTATAATTACATATATGCCTCTGCATCCAGAGACAAAATTGAAGTGGCAAATTGATATAAGTACATTTATAAATATTTGTGGTACTCCACAGGATCCACACATCAGCGATCCTACGTCCTCGAGGATGATCCTCCAGAAAACCCAGGACGTCTAAATCAAACCAAAGCCAAGGGCATCACAAAGATCGCCTGACCATTCCAAATATATTAATCACACTATATCTTGGCTAAGAGAGAGCCCCTCGACATTCACTGAGCCGAGAGTGAGGCAGGATGA
>NC_087201.1:151841269-151853769 GCF_015104395.2 Macrobrachium nipponense | reverse complement strand
TAAGTACGCAAAATTATAAGAAACCAAATGATTTTTTGTACCTTAATGTCCTTCGCTATCGTATATTCAGTTAAACATATCCAGTATAAAAAATACATTGAGGATACAATATTGAAAAAATGCAATATGAAAATAATAATAACACATACTTTCAACGAATGTACAATTTGAAGGGATCGTGCCAAAGCCTTTTATTTTGATAGTGAATGAAAATAACGAAAGATCCCAGCCCTTATTTGCTGAAATGCAATTGGCATAACCATGGGGTCATGTGTACCTGGTAATAGTCCATTGCATTATTTTGGGCGGTCATTTTGCTATGCTAATTGTTTTACACTCCCAACCAAACAGATATTTTAGCTTAAAAACAATAACTTTTCCCATCCTGGGGTATCAAATATGCTAACCTTTTAAAATGTCTATCGAAAATTTATAACTAAGTATCAGAAAGGCAAACTGAAGAAAACTACATTTCATTTTTGGTAAAATTATAGAACAGAATCATTGGAAAGATAAAAATTTTAAATTTGAATTCACATTACCCTTTTCTCGACAGATGGAAGCTATTTCTATGGTTGAAAGATTTTAAGTCTCTAATATCGTGCAAGAAAATATCTAGTGGAAAAAGTTTTGATGTTTTGCAAAAAAAAGGACATCAATACATTTCCCGTTAATGGTCGCGAGGCAGAAATGGCCACACTCGTGTCAATAGAAGCAAAATGACTCCAATCGAAATATTTTATGTGAAAATTGCGCACACACAAACACACACACGCACACACACACACACACACACACACACACACACATATATATATATATATATATATATATATATATATATATATATATATATATATATATCATAAATCGATGTTCATAACTTGTTAACAAAGTCTCATTCGGTGTAATACGAACTGTAATGATGCTTTTCTCCTAGTATCTTTCACTCCTCTTTTTTGTTGCCTATATTGCAATGGAAGCAGAGGCACACTCACGCCTCGCTGCAAGTAAGCTAAAGAACGTGACCTGTCCTAAATTCTTTTTGATAACATCGCTGCTGCACTCCAGAAAATAATACGTTTCAGAGGAAGTTACGAGTTCCAGCGAGTCTCTTCTCCTAAGCTTCATTGATTTTAGATTAATTTTTATAGGTGGCAGTTGTATGTGGTTCTGTATGTTGAATACTAGGGCATTTGTTCCTGGGTATTTTTAATTTTTGATATTACAGAAATGTTTATGTGTTCTTTCCTTGATTGACCGATGCGCAGTAACTGTCTTGGCAGTTCAACCGATATAAACGGTCCCATTGTCTCCTCCGGCAAAAGCGAGATAACCGCTGACTCCTCAGAGACACATTTTCGGGAATGAAAGTCTCGTGAAGCTGAAGATGCAGGGAGGCAGTCACTCGACCTGGAGGAAGCAGTCTTGCGACCGAAACTATAGCAGAATGACGATATTTTCATATCCCATTATGTGCTCCCCCCTCCCGCTCCCCCCCTTTTTTATACAACCAGGCAGTAAAAGTGTCTGTTTGGTCAAGTTTATGCGTAACCTTTATCTATCGTTTTTTATGCTAACTAGCCTATTAGCTGTATTTTGTTTAAAGCTCACTACTCTACTTGTCTTTTGCTTCAATCTACCAGTCGCCTTTCTTTAGAAACTGAATATATGTTTTTGTTACAACAGATTGATTGATTGATTGGGGGATATCAAAATTGGCGTAACAACACCTAAGTTATTAACGCCGTTTAAAGTTAAATGAGAAATTGAAAAGATAAATAAATAAAAGTTTAAAAGAAGTCTCATAAGTAATATCTGTCTATTTATCTATCGATCTATCTATCCTTCTGTTTAACTATATGCATACATACATACATACAAACATACATACATAAATGCATGCATACATACATACATACATATATATATATATATATATATTATATATATATATATAATATATATATATATATGTGTGTGTGTGTGTGTGTGTGTGTGTGTGTGTGTGTGTGTGTGTATGTATGTATGATATACATACATACTGTGTGAACGAGATAAATCTTCTTATAGGAAGCCCGCCTCCCCGACAAAGATGTACAACCGCTCTGTATTGCAATCCTCACCGAGGAATTGCTACCGAGAATAAAATGTCCTTCTCTGTCCCGTCCCAAGAGAAAAAAATACCTGTGTGTCTAAGATTCTCAAGGTTGGGCATTCGACCAGCAAATGTCTCATTGTCGAGGGCACAATACTCATCGCACAATGGAGGACTTTCGAAAGACGTCAAGAACCCAGGAGTGAGTCTCGTATGTCTAATCCTCAACCTACACAACATCGTTTTTTGCCTCCTTGGCGTATGAGGATATGACGAAGTGTGATGATACCTATAAGAAATAATAATAGAAAGGTTAGCACGAAAACAGAGAGAGAATATTCAAATTACAGTGAAAATAATGAGAAAGAGAAAGAGAAGGAGAGAGAATAATCAGAGTATGTACGTTGAAAATAGCAAGAAAGAGAGCGAGAGAGAGAGAGAGAGAGAGAGAGAGAGAGAGAGAGAGAGAGAGAGAGAGAGAGAGAGAGAATTTTACCTTTGGTGTGTGAGTCAGAATTCGATCAACGAGCCTAGACGTAAGAAAACCTTAGTCATTGGACGTTGGACCATAACACCATCGCATTTAAAATCTTAAGATCGTCATAAAATCTTAGACCTGTGGTCTCGCACCAAACTCACTCAGCTTCATTCGATAATGGAGCTCCGCCTCCAGGAGGAGGTATTAACATGTTAAAATATTGATTCCGCCTGGAAAAGGAGGAGTTAACATGTCAACTCCATCTAAAAGGGGATGGGGAAAAGATAAGGAAACAGCACTCCACGAATCAAGAATCCAGTTGGTCGGAGAACCAAAATCTACACTACCTAAGGAGGTGGTGCCGAATTCGAACCGAGGGTGGCTCAATTTGTGATTGACAGAGGAAGCCAGAGAGGATCGGCAGCCGCCGTCGAGTACAGAAGCAGAAATATTGCCAGGGTCCAACAATAGATTTATAAGTTTTGTAGTTGTACTTGTAACTCTAATTCTTTGCACAGTAAAGAAAGACACTCTGCCGTTCGTCTCATTCAGACTTCTCCTGAGAGCCTAAGCCTAGTAAGTTTACTAATCCAGAACGAACATTAAGAAGAAGCATAAGTTAAACATAGAACCAGAATGCAGAACTAATTATCAAGAAGAAGAAGCAGGTAAGCGATCATATAACTCGAAGACTCTAATTAAAAAGAAAAAAAAAAAAAAAAAAAAAAACAACACCACAGAAGAAGACGCTGATGGACATAATCCTGCGCATTTTTTTTAACACATTCCCAGAGGAACTGGCAACACTTTATTTTCTGATCTCCTAGCGGGCATACATACCGATATGTCGTTGACTTATTACAACAGACTGAAATATAACTCAACTCGTTTATTAAGATTTTCTGTAATCCATTTACTTTAATATCATCAACAAAGTGCTCGGATGGCATTGAAATTTGGCTTGAAATATAAACTATATCTGTGTTAAATCTGAATAACATGAAAGTTATTTTGCTTCAGTCGAATGAAGAATTCATCAAACTGATTCTCCTATCCCATTGTAGCGGATGAGCCAGAAAAAATAATAAAAAGTTATAAAAAAAAACATAACCATATTGTCATCTTCTTAATGCAATGAACAATTTATTTACAAGTTTATTATTAATATACATCCGTCTTTTTAAAGGAAATTCATTTGATAATTTGAATTAAAAGCTAGCAGTCGCAACTGATCTGCTATGATGGAATGTGGATGTGAATACGTTTTCAAGTTTTATTCTGTATAGAAAGAAGCCCTTTTATCAGTTAGTTTCACCTAATATGCCATCAATGTACAGAGCAAACGTGTTCAGTGGGATGCCCAACAGGTGTCTTTGTATGGAACGAATAGAATTGGCTCTGACCTTAATCAAAAGCGTGAACATAAATGTTCATAAGTGAATGGACGTCATGTGGTTTCTAAAGAAGAGGTTGGAATGAAGCGACCTAAAAAAATAAAAAAAAACTGAACAGAGAAATAAGTTGTTATGAACGGATGAATCATCCTTTGAATCGAATATGAAATGATGCAGACCAGCGACCTGAAGAGAAAAAGAACTGACCAGATAACAGATTCAGAAATTATGGATGGGCGCTATGTCACTGTTCAAGCTCTTCCGAATGTCTTTACTAACATTTTTATGAAAACAGGATTCAAAGTCTCACAGTGGTTACTTGAAAGAGGAGATTAGTTAATTATAAGGCAACTAGAGTTATTTATGAAAAGGTCATAAAATACCACCAGGAATAGAAGATGGAATGAACGAGTGAAGGCTGGTTTCTTTGAACGCATTGGTCACCAAGAAGATAAACATTAATCATTAATACTTTTTCAGAAAAAAAACTTGTGCAGACTTGGGAAATTAGCCAAAGTTAGGCGTATTAAAGCCAAAGGATCTAATTGCCAGAAATTCTGCAGAATGTATGAAGGATACAGGGTAAAGCAGAAGTCTTGGTAGCCTTTATGCAACTAAGAAATCTGCTGATTTACGAAAGAAATTATATGGGATGGATCAAAGTAGAGAGAAGTATTGTAATAAGACCAGGATCAATAAGTGGGGAATTAGGAGAGCAAGCCATAAGGGTTGAAGAAAGACCAAAACATTTTTTCCTTTTTTATCAAGAAAAAGAAAATGTCAAAATATTTTGTTTCCCCTTGGTAGTGATTCAAGCTTCTGTAAGTCGCACGTCAGGACATTTCATCAAGTAAATGGTCCCATTTAACTATTTTAAGATATTCCAGAAAGATTCATCATAACAAGTCAGTAATGGAAGGAACTCGCTCTGTGTATAGCCATGCTATTAAAGAACCAAACAATCGACTTGTAATGGTAATTGCTGTATAGCAAAGAAAGATAAAGGAAAGGAAAACGCTTCTTCGAGAAATTCTGCAGCAAGAAGGCAGTCGCACATGTGTTGGAGGTGCCTGTTCTCTTGATGGTTCTAGAATCAGCAGGAGTTTTGTGGAACTTGACAGGCGCCGACTTGACGTGAGGAATGCGGCCGATTTCTGATGCAATACTTCGTCGAGAAACTTCTAGTCATTCCCGTTGTCTCAGGATCCTGTGATGCTCGCTGGTAGCCCCGCCCCCCAGAGATTGCCGATAGATACGACTGACGAAGGAGGAAGCAGAGATCAGAGATCATCAGTTAGTCACAGAGTAAGAGATCATCAGTAAGAGCCACAGATCAGATTATCAGTGAGAGATCAGCAGCAGAGATCATCAGAGAGAGATAAGAGAAGAAGGACGAAGGATCAGAGAAAAAAAGGCGCTCGTGAGTTTGATCGGATTCTGGTCAAGTCGTCGTCAGGAGTGGATGACCGAGATATTTTCGATGTTGAGCAAGCCTTGAGAGAAGAAACTTTCTACTGGAGATTTTGAGGAGTTCCTGCCCTTTGAGTATCATGAATAGACTTTGCCTTCCGCAGTACGGAGTCAAGAAGGCGACTAAAGTTCCACCGTTCTCCTTTGTGAAGCCATCACTTCGAGTTGCAAAACTGGCCAGCAAGTATTTGAATTACCTTACTTCTTCCCCAGTTTACGCATTGTAAGATTTTGCTTTTTTTATGTAAATTGGAGACACCATTCTGCATTTATCTTTGTTAGTGAGCTTGTAAATAAACCTTTGTTGTGTTAGTGATTCTTTCTATATTCGTATCCCCAGTTTCAACTGTTGGTGTTGAATTCTTTTTGTTTATCATAATATCGAACATGAAGCGGACCTCTCAGTTCGTAACATTGTGGCAACCTTGCTTAGAATATATTTTGACACCATAAACAGATTGAAACAGGGAGAATATTAAGAGCCAGAATGAGTGAGATGCTGAAAGAGTTTATTGAGTCAGGTAAGCTTCTAGGTCAAGAGGGGAATGATCTCCATTAGTATGTAGAGAAGAAAGAAAGAGAAAAGTATGAGAGATGAAAGAGTGGCTGAGAGAGAAGTAATGAAAATGCAGCAAGAGAGAGAAATGTTGATAATGCATTAGGAAGAAAGAGAGAAAGAACGTATGCATGAATGGAAATTGCTTGGTTAAGACAAAGTACCTGTAACAGTCGGACAGGAGAGAACGAAAACGGAGCTGATAGGTTAGGTATCAGTGCAATGTTGAAATTAGTACCAAAGTTTAATGAGGAAGATGTTACGACATATTTCATGTGTTTTGAGAAGTTAATGGAAAGAGTAGGTTCTCCTAAAGAAATGTGGACTTTATATTCACAGTCAGTTTTAAGTGGTAGGGCACTTACTGTGTATAGTTGCATGTCTAAGGAGGAATGTGATGATTATGATATTGTGAAAGAAACTGTTCTTAACGCGTACAGGTTAGAACCGGAGGCATACCATAGGAAATTTAGAAATTTGAGAAAGGGATGTAGAATATGGTAAGAAGTTAGAAAGGCTGAATTTTGATTGGTTAACTTCTGCTAAAGTTGAGGATTTTGATGGTTTAAAGAACTTAGCGTTGTTAAGGTGGGTACACACGTGCGAACCGAACCTTGTATTGTAACCGATTCTTGTAACAAAAAACGCAAGTGTGGACGGTTCCTCGAACCCGAACCCCAAACCCGCGAGGTTCGAGGCTTCGTTCGCCCTCCGTCCCGGCAATTGTCGGTTTTGGGCCCCGAATCAAAGGGAGGTCTCTTTGCGCGTTACGCCATGTGTGGACGGAACCTGTATGACACGCGTATCAACAGAGGTTGCTGAACTTGTTAACACCGACTATGAACAAGGCCGTCCATAGTAGAGTCCCTTGTTTTGGTCAGTCCAGTATGTATATGTCTACCATGGCTGATTGGAGTGAGGAAGAGGTCCTTCAATTTATTAGTTATTACGAAGAAAAGACTTTACTGTGGCCAGAAACTTCTTGGAATCTCATGTTGGCGAGTAATTCCCGACCACTGTATTCTACCCTTCTAGTATATACTTGATTGCCACCATCTTCTTTTATTTCGATTCATCTTCGTTCAATAATGTATATAAATATACGCGGCAGCTGCTACTTGCATGGTGGCCATCGTCGGTAAACAACCTGGACAGAGACTGATGATCGCAGTGGATTGAAATGAAGTTACGTGCTTAACGTGGTTACGGTTCGTCCTCACACTTTTGACACCTTGTAACCGTATATGCGTAACTCAGTTACACATACAAGGTTCGGCTCTCACGTGTGTACCCACCTTTAGAAAACATCAAAGTTAACGTATCCCCTGAGAGTAAGCTTTATATATAAGAGAGGCGAGAAGTATCTTTTGCAGGAGCAAGTAGGTTAGCTGACGAATATAGTCTAACTCATAATTTGAGTGCTAGTAAGAAACGAAATGATCCTTTGTCTGGTAGAGTACAAAGCAGTGAAGGGTTCAGTCTTAGTAATAGCAATGCGAGTAAAAGTGACTATTCCTGTTATACATGCGGAAAAACATGATCATAAGTCTAAGGTTTGTAAGAGTAGAATGGCATCTAGTGGCTCAGAAATAAATTGTTTCCGATGTAATGGGAAAGGGCTTTTATCGAGAAATTGTGCAGTAGAAAGGAAGGACGTTAAGAAAACAATTTCTCTAGTTAACCTTTCGTCAAGTAGGGATGATGTGACGAGAAAAACTAGGAAATTTTTTGGTGAATTTCTGTCAGAAGGTGTAATTTCCTCTCTTGGAGGAGTATTTTCGAGAGAAGTAGTCTTGCTTCGAGGCACAGGAGATGAGAGAGAGTGTGCCGAACAGGGCAGAAATCTATTTGGAAGAAAAAAGTCACGTTAGATGGATTTCCTAATGCTTGTGTTCTTTGTCCTTTGTTGAAGTTGAACTTAGAAAGTCAGGTAGTGTCAGGAGAAGTGAAACTTGCAGTTGTTGATAGTTTGCCCATGGATGGCGTTGACATTATTGTCGGTAATGACTTAGCTTTATCAAAGAATATGAATCCTGTTATGAGGGATATTCCAGTGCCTGAAATGGTAGTAACTAGGTCAGGTTTAGATACAGACGTAGACTACGGTCATAATTTGTTCGTGGATTCGAACGAGTGTGAGTTCGTGGATTCGAACGAGAGTAGGTTCGTGGATTCGAACGAGTGTGATAGAGGTGGCGAGGTTGATCTTGGTATGAGTGTGGCTGAGAAACCTAACTCTATCGTTGACAGTGATAGCCAAGGTGAAGGCGTAGCTGTCGAAAGTAATGTAGTAAATGTACCGGTATCTAGTACCAGTTACGGTGATGAATTAGATACTACCTTTTTGGATAAGGATGAGCTAGTCAAGTTACAGAGAGAGGATGAGACTACTTCTAGCTGTAAAGGACCTTTGTACACTCTCTATTTGTGCAATATCCTTTTGATAGTGTGGGTACCATATCATATTGCAATATTCAAGTGGACTACGAACATATGTTTTATAAAGCATAATCATGTGTTCAGCTTTTCTTGTTTTGAAGTGCTGTAACAACATTCCCATTTTTGCTTTACATTTTGCCAACAGAATTGCTATTTGATCATTGCATAACATGTTCCTATTCATCATCGCACCAAGGTCTTTAACTGCTTCCTTATTTGTGATTGTCTCATTACTAGGTCCCCTATATGCATGTAGCTTTCCTTCTCTGTCTCCATAATTTATTGATTCAAATTTATCAGAGTTAAATACCATCCTATTTACCTCCGCCCAATCATATACTTTGCTAAGGTCTCTTTGTAGAGCGTTCCTATCTTCATCACATGTAATTTCTCTACTTATTCTTGTGTCATCAGCGAAACTACTCACTACCGAATCCTTAACATTACTGTCTATGTCTTCAATCATAATAACAAACAGTATTGCAGCTAACACCCCGTACCTTGTGGCCCACCGGATATTACCTTGGCTTCATCGATTTCTCATCGTTTGCAATAACTGTTTTTCTGTTGTGTAAAAATTCTTTTAACCATCTTCCTACTTTATCCACGATATTGTGTTTTTCTAATTTTCTTCGCTAATATATTATGGTCTACCTTGTCAAAAGCTTTTGCAAAGTCTAGATAAACCACATCTGTTTCATTTCCGCTTTTCATATTTTTGAATATGTTCTCACGGTGGACTAACAGTTGGGTTTGTGTACTTTTTCCGGGTACGAAACCATGTTGTCCCATATTAAACAAATTATTTTTTATTAAATGTTTCATAATATTTTTCTTCATACCCTTTCATACACTTTCATAATATGTGATGTTAGACTCACAGGCCTATAATTACTAGCCTCTAGTCTTTGATCCACTTTTGAAAGTAGGGGTAATAATATGCTAATTTGTGCTCATCATAAATCCTTTGCCTGTATCTACACTTTGTCTTAATAATATTGCAAGTGGCTTTACGATAGAATGAACTACTTTCTTTAACAAAATAGAAGGAACTCCATCAGGCCCTGCTGCAGCGTCCATTTTTAATTTTAATTCATTAATAGCCTGCACAATATCAGCTTCATTAATATCTATGTCAGCTAAATATTTCACTATTTCGTCCCTTACTTCTATATCATTATCTTCATTATCTATTCTAGGGGTGAATTCTCTCTTATATCGCTCTGCCAATATGTTGCAACAAATTTCCTTTTTTTCATTCGTTAATCTCCCTTCAAATCTTAGAGGGCCGATTTCTATTCCTCTTTTATTCATCTTTTTTGCATGATATTTATTAGGATTTTTTCTTCCAATTCCCGTTTTTCATTTTCATTTGATTGTATAATCTTTTGTTCTGCATTTTCTATCTTACTTTTTAGTTCTATAACTTTCCATGCATTTTTTTCTTTTGCGAGACCTTTTTTCCACTTTCTGATTTTCTGGAACAAGATCCTTTCTGTCTCTTGGTATGCATTGACTGATGTTTACTTTTCTTCTTCTTGTAATATATTTATCCACTATTGTTTCTCTAAATTATTTGTTTTATATAATATCTCCGTATTTACCCTTATGTCATCACTTACGAAAATGTTATCCCAATCTTTGTTTAATTCTTCATTTATTTTTCTGACCATTTTATATTTTTACTGTAGAAGTTGTATTTTCCCATATCCTTCCACTTTTCATTTCTTGCTTATCTCTGTTTACACTTGCTTTGGAATGGACTGTTAATTCTATGACTTTATGGTCTGAAATATTCGCATTATAAAAACTATTATTTCTTTAACATAATTCATCTCGTTCACAAATACTAGGTCTAAAGTATTTTCCTTTCTTGTTGGCAGGTGATTTATTTGTTGATGTTGTTATTCTAGTAGCTTATCTAATAGCTTTTCAAATTGCCTCTTATCATCTGCACTACTATTACTCTCTTTTTTATACGTAGAAGTACAAACCACAATCTCCTATTCGTTCTTTCCAGTCTACGAAAGGAAAGTTGAAGTCTCCAGATAGGAGAATAATCCAGTCCTTGGTGATTTCTACATATATCATCCAATTTTTCTATTATTAAGTCAAACTCTTTAGTATTAGGAGGTCTATATATTACTATGTTCATTAATTTTTCAGATTCAAATTCTACTACCGCTATTAGTTCACGAATTCTGAGTTACTTTACTATATTTCTCATATATTTTTCCTTGTTTTTTGTCTTTCTCACTATATTGCGGTTTTCCCCTTGATTCCTATTTTTTTCTATCTGATTTATAAGTGTTTGGAAACCTTTTATTTGATCATCATTCCCAGTCTCTTGGGAATACCAGGTTTCACTTATATTCATTATATCTATTTTCTTTTCAATTTGGGTTAGTTCTTCTAAGTACTCTATTTTTTCTTTTTGAGTTACTCGTAACTAAACCCTGCGCATTCATCACTATGATGGTTTGCGTGTTTTTCTTCTTCATTTAATATATATATATATATATATATATATATAATATTATATATATATATATATATATATATATATATATATATATATATATATATATATATATATATATATATATATATATATATATATATATAATATATATATATATATATATATATATATATATATATATATATATATATATATATATATATATATATATATATATATATATATATATATATATATATATATATATATATATATATATATATATATATATATATATATATATATATATATATATATATATATATATATATATATATATATATATATATATATAGAGAGAGAGGAGAGAGAGAGAGAGAGAGAGAGAGAGAGAGAGAGAGAGAGAGAATAACACCAGTCCAGTGTTTAATATTTTCTGGCGCATTAACAGGGATCTTTAGGGGCACGGGATTTAGCAGTTCCAAAATATACAACAATGTGGAAGCAAAAACTTGAAATAAAATCAAACCATTTGAAGTTGGAGTTAGACGAAAATGCTTCATAAAAAACACGCATTACAGATTATTAGTTTTAAGTTCCATCTACAGACATTTTACGTAACTGTCGGACGATAAGAAAAAAAATCCCGAAAAGAAAATAAATAGCGAAAGGAACATCAAGAAGAATTAAACAACTAGGAAAAATATATATTGTTATATGTAAACGAACGTACCCTGAAGGCGCCCTACGATGGAAACAAAGAAGAAACGGGAAGGTGCTCGTAATATCACTGGAACCCAATGATAAAGCTTGCTTGTCTGTGCGTGTGTGTGTGTTCATATATATGGCAGTAAGTAGTAGATACTGCTTCATAAAGGGTTTCAAAGGGACCAGTTTTCAAATAGAAATATGGATAGATAGGATATTAGGTTTTTTTTTATACAGAATTATTTTTTATTTTAGGCGAAACGTTATCAAAAAGGTTCAAGGACAGGTCACGTTCAGGTGCATACTCAAAGCGAAGCGCGATACTGTGTGCGAGTTCAAGTAAGGCTCTCGACACCCTCTCAATTCAGGCGATCAGTGGAAAGGAAGCGAGAGACAGAAACGCAAATAAAAAAATATTTGATAAGAAAACACTCACTGGCGGCCACACCAATGCTTTCTAAATGTTTATGTATTTGTCTGCACATATCTGCATCCACTGTTCATAATATCTGAGTTTCCTAGCTTACCTGCAACAGAATTCAAATCCATTTTACTTTTAATTATAGCAAGGTAGGTCTCTGAAGAGGCGGTGGAAGTTTTTCCAGGCATATTTCTTTATTTTTTATGAAATGAGAAGGATAGATGAACAATCTCTCTCTCTCTCTCTCTCTCTCTCTCTCTCTCTCTCTCTCTCTCTCTCTCTCTCTCTTTCTGTATCTGAGTATCTTTGTGGTGTCGAAAACTTTCACTTTCGCAAATTAAACTTTAGGTTGGTGCGTGGATGCTCTGCAGTGCATTCGGCAGATGGATCGCTCTTGCTGTTGTCTGGGAGTCATTATTCATGACACTAATTAGCGATGACCCAATTAACTTACTTGCTCTGAAGTTCACTGGGT
>NC_087201.1:151775585-151840769 GCF_015104395.2 Macrobrachium nipponense | reverse complement strand
GAAAATGTTTTCGATATGACAACAAATTATAACTGGACCTATCTTCTGAATGCCACATACATCGAAGCTCACGTTAATCTTCTCCAGTAATCAGTGCGCGTCTTCTGCATAAACCAGCTTGTGATTTGAGGACAGGAAGCCTTTAGAATATTTCTTCCTATGATTTTTTATCTTATCATAAGCAAAAAAAAAAAAAAAAAAAAAAAAAATAGTCTGTATATATCTGCTGTTATTGTTACCCTTAGGTCGCTATGACAGAAACATATTCTCTATTTACTGGAAAGAACTAACAAATTCCCTCCAATGTCTATATGACTAGTTTCCGAGAATCACTGGAAGTTAAAATAGACACAGCAATGTAGTCTTCTTTCGGAAGCCTTCAAAAACAAACCACTAAAAAAATAAAAAGGTCAGGTTAAACAATGATGTCCGAAGCACCAAGTGAATGAAATTCTTTAAAAGAGCAGGTAGCTTCGTCACTTACATAATCGTAATTATAATAATTGTTATTTTCCTGCGCTAAACTCCTGCTCATTTAATTCAATCACGAGGTAAAGACAAATCTAAAATCTATCGCCGGCCATTTTATCTTTCCCCAAATATTTTGGTCATAAACAAATCTGGTAATTAAATTTTGCTAAAGAAATTCTGTCTTTATCTTTTCAAAGATATCAGGGGATATGTTTTCTTTTGATACTCGAGATTAGTTGGTGTACAAAGCAAATTTCCATTAGGGCATCAACAGTCTCTAGGTTTTTAGATCCTCGAATCCTTCAAAAATCGTTCAGAAATATAGCATTAAACTTTTCCTCACGGAGGAGGTTATTATTTATTTTATTGTTCAATTTATCCGAGCTATTCCTCATTTATATCCCACATTGCTTACCTACCAAACGAAGAGGAAGAGGAGGAAGCTTCATTAGAAGGGTGTTTTGAAAGATTATTAAAACTGAAAACTATTTTTGCAGAGTTGTAAAAAAAAGGCAAAGAATAATTGAGAATTATTGTCTATTCTAACGCAGTAGAATCCATTTTCCGTTTGTGGAGACATTCATTCTTCTCGCCAGAGAGAGAGAGAGAGAGAGAGAGAGAGAGAAGAGAGAGAGAGAGAGAGAGAGAGAGCGTCTGTGTCTTGTTGTCCTAACGCTGTACTTATTTTGCCAGGCTCTTAATTGTTTCTTAAATTATTGTCAATATTTACTTTTAACAATCTCATTGCAAAGTAGGCACAGTGTCAGCAAAATTCATACAGCTGCCTAACAAACGTTATGATATTGTGACAATGCTTCCTTATCTGTTTCTTTTTATCACTGTTGATCTCAGAGGATGTGGGGACCGGGACTTGTGTTTGAAATGCAGGAAACCCTCCACCTTTTCACTTGCTGCCTATTTAGGGTGTTCAAAAGCTTTGGAGGTAATGGCCTACAACCACAGTGGATGAAAACCGAATGGTTAATTGAGGGATGGAAAGGGAACGCAAATAATTTTCAAACCACAGGATGGCAGTCCTCTCATCGAGGCTCAGACTTCATCACTTTGGTCGCCTGAGCTTTTTCTAAAATAGTAAGTATATTCATAAAATTTTATTTCTTTTAAAGATATAATTTAACTGTACCTTCGTCTCTCTCTCTCTCTCTCTCTCTCTCTCTCTCTCTCTCTCTCTCTCTCTCTCTCTCTCTCTCTCTCTCTCACTTTTCCCCATGGCTAAAGGCCACCTGAAAACTATTTTATAATATCGGCATCTCACCGGAATTACGATTAAATTATACGTCTTGCTAGTCCATTAGACGCCTTGTCACTACTGGAAATGTCAAGGATATCTTTATTTTTTTTCTTATCATCTATACGCTTTTCTTTTCCAATTCTGTTTCTCCATTCAGTAATTTCATTTTGTTTTTCTCTTGCTGATACACATCTTCCTTTACTGAAAGCAGATACGATATACCCCCATGGGATTTCATTCTATGAAAAAATTTTCCTTATCTTTAGCGAAGGCTGACACAAGATCCGAAATTCATTACAGTCAGGAAACACATTCAGAAATAATTCATTGATAAAAAGTAATATCTAAATGCCATATATTATTGAGGCTATCAGTTGAAAATGTTTATCCTACTCTTATATTTCAATGTAAATTATTTATACTTACACACTTGCAGTTGTTGTTTTTGGATTAATAATAAATAAAGAAATAATGAAGTTAACGGCTTAAACATTTAGAAATAAGCATTTCCTTTAATGAAAGGAGACAAAATTAATTTTCAGGCCCAAACATTTGTACATGAAAGTGTTTTGTAAGTGTTATTTTACACATAAAATTAAGTCTCCTAAACAATAAGTCGTTATTAGCTCAACCTGTTCGCATTAAGTGATTACTCAACTAGCTTTAATAAAAACTACCATTTGATATATCTATGTATTTGTTGTTACTTAACTTCTATTTTTCTTCCTAACGCCTCCCCTCTTCTCTGTCCGTCCGTCTGTTTGTCTGTCTCTTGCTTATGAGGCTGTTTAGATAATAATCGGTAATCACCTAATGATACGCTATTGCGTTCGATTATTCAGCAGTGGACCCGATTCATTTCCCTTAAATGTGAATTGTGAGCCTGTCTTTTGCGGTTTTAGCGAGGTCTACGAAAGGAATAGATGGTGTGACGAACGAACGTGAGTAATCATAATGATTATCAAAGATTTAACGTTTCTCACATAATGCATCCAAAGCAGAGTAAGTAAATTATACTTTATTTAATAATAAACTTTTCTGACTTTTATACTGATAAAAAAATTGACTATTTTTCCTGCACATACAACTTCACTTGAAAGAGACCTGTGCGGGCAAGGACACTCGTTATTGGGCGTATATGAGACAAGAGGAAGCCCATAAATAGAGGGAAAGAAGGGATCAAAACAGGTGACCATAGAGTTTACGACGTTTGGATAGTGGATGGGGATTTTGAAAACTTTCATGCAAACAGTTAGAAATTTCGAGGTGGCATATAAAACGTCGGCGGATGCAAAATCATGGCAAGAAGACCAGCAATAATGAAAATAATTTTGCGGAAGCAACAGGTACGCGTCGAAGCTTCGATTAGAACCATGTTTCGAAATATACACTATCAAAGTATATAGCTCTGAAACAGCAGTTGGAAAAATCGAGTTGTCGACATAAATACTAAAATTAGTTATAAAAAAATTTAAACTGATCACATTGACAACAGTAGAGATGAATCAGAACTACTTTAAATGTTATTATTACTTTGATGTTTATCATTTGGCATAGAATGAATAGATATTTTATAGATAGATTTCCATATTACTGTAAGATCATCCCATAAGAGATTCTTTATTTCATACACGTTCGAAAATATTTTGGACTATAAACTTAAACTCAGGTACCTTATACCATTGCCCACGAAAAGTGGTTAGGCAGCTTATTGGAATCAAATACTTACATTCCAAATACTGCAGATCCTTTTCATTATGAAATGGTAATAGCTGATTTTAGTTACACAACGTTCTGATCTCTTCTATAAAGAGAACTAAAGGCCTCTTCCCAGAACAATTCACCTTTCCGTGAAAATTCTCGAGGTCGAGTGAGGACTCTGCGAAATCGAAAATCATTGGAGGGCTATTAGATTCTATTCATGACTCCTCCAGACCCACCCCAGAGGTCGAGTACAGTTGCCCCGTGAAATAATAATCCATTGATGGATTTTGCAGTCGAGAGTACTGGAACGGTGCCTAACACTTAACCGGAACAAATGCAGTGTCTGATGTAAGTCTTAAGAAAAGAATATTTCATGTGATTATGTTTCATAAGTATGTTTTTCTGTCTCAGTAACTTCAGATTGTATGCATTTATTTGATTTAATATTTTTATGGTTTATATGTATCAGCAAGCTCTGACATTTCCAGTTGGAAATTTAGGCACAAACTAATTAGAAGTTAGAATCATTGGGTTTTCAGATCTTTTAACAAAAATACAAATTTGTTGACACCTTAGACTTAAAGTTAAGAAAAAGAAAATTATTTCATGCTACCCAACTAAGTGTCTGGCTGCTACCTAGGCTTCAATATGACTTTCACTCATATTTGAATTCGAATTCCATGGAATTAAAGGAAAAAGAAGTGTGTTAACATCTGTTACTTAACACAATAGAGGCATCATTATCAAGGACAAGACAAAAACACATGGCAGCTAAGGTGAAAATCCAGTACGGTAGCTTAAGGCATAAGTGAGAGTTTTTATCTTGCCAAGACTCAGAAAATTTATAGTTTTACTAATACATTAAAATTAATAACAGAAACACGTTGGGAACGTACCCAAGGTATAGAGCACACATGCCAGGAAGTTTTTGATAATTTATGTTCATAGAAGCCAAGCAGCAAAGACATCTCAACATCTTTATGCGAAAATGCTACTTTTAGTTACAAACTTTTCTTAAATAACAACTTTGTTATCTAATCCTTTCCTTCTTATCAAGCATTTTGTATAATAATGATCTTTGCTCTGTTTTTCCCACAGTCGTATCTATTCAGCCCTTGTCCCTTTTAGGAGGGGACATTTACCACATATTTATCTTTTTACTGTTCAGGGAACAATTATTGCTGTATGCTCCAGTCCTCTCTCCTCGTAATGGGTACTGAGTCTGTTATCCTCGAAAAATGTAATCATATTTATCTTGCTCATTCGTATCTATTTTATGAATCGAACTACTTCATCGCCAACATAGCTTTCTTTACGTGAACACGTGAATTCTCGTTTGGGTGAATACTTCTGGCGTTTTGCTCGGAAAAGGTTGGAATGGGTAGAACCATTTCACAGTCATTTTGATATCAATCTGATTTCTCTTCCCGACAAGAAGTGTTTGATGATTATATACTTAAGAGTTTACCATTTTGATCGTTGCTCTTATTAATTTTGAGGTACCGGCAAACACTATATAAATATAATCACAGACTCATTAACATTAATAATCCAAAATGATGTAATGGTAAATTCAAATTGGGAGGTATTACACACAAACACACACACGCGCGTGCGTGCGCACACACACACTACAGAATAGGCATATATATATATATAATATATATATATATATATATATATATATATATATATATATATGTGTGTGTGTGTGTGTGTGTGTGTGTGTGTGTGTATGTGTTGTATAAATACATACATGTGTGTGCGTTTGTTTCTTTGTGTAATAGAAAATACACATTTTCCTTGTAGACCAAATAAGTAAAATCTAAAAGGCTTGAGAACTTTAATAGACGTTACAAAATAGTTTTTTTTTTTTGTGAGAATAGAGAAACGATTGCTAATAAACAAAAATATTTAATATATATGACTAGGAAAATGGCGGCAATTGTTTCGAAAAGAAAATAATTATCATTTAAATAGTATATGACAGCGTATACATGAGATGTGAATCGGTATGCTGGACATTTCGAATTATTGTGGTGATAATGACTGTGGGTGTGGTTATTGTTGTTTAAGCTGGAATTTTTTTTGAAATGTGTAACTTACCAGCTTGCTAACATCTAATAGTTTAAGCTTCATTTCACTGAAATAACATATATGTTAATGAGGATTATGTCAGCGTATGTTCTATTTTTCTGTAAACAGCGCGTTAGGGCTGGATAATTCCTCCTAGGGCAAAAACATAACAACGAAGTGTTTATGTAAGCAATTTTTTAAGTTCAAGAGTACAGGTGTCAGTGGCCTAGACGAGGGAAACAGAGAGTCAAATGGATATGAGGGAAAGGAAGAGGGAAAAGTCCTTACATGAAAAAAATGGAAATGAAAAAAAGACGGCCGATTCCAGTCTTGTTAACATCTGGCGCGCATTATTTTTTGTTTTATTAGATTTTTTGATGGACTTTCCTTTATCACTTTATAATCTTTCCTTAGATAGTTATGCCCAAGGGTTTTCGTGGGTCGTTGTCTGGGATTATGTTTTTTCGGGGGACATTATCTATATGTTATTTACTGTCTTTTGCTTATGTTTTTAGGATAATCCCTAGCGGGCTTGTAGTACTAAACATGCCGCGAATGTGAATACTTACCGGTTAAAACCCGTGGGGGTGAGTCACTATCTAGGAAATGTCCTCTATTTTAATCAAGAGAGTCTTCACATTCCTTCTTATAATGCCTCGAACTGTATTTCACAAAAATCCTATCGAATAATTACAAGTCTCTTCTCGCGTTTCACCCAGTTTATCAGTTTTGCACGCGTTATTGTTAACGTTTCTTATATTATCTCATTTTTAATATTATCTTATATTTCATATTGGTAACAGAGGATATATGACAAAATAGAGTCATCAACCCTGAACTGAAGAAGGAAAGGCTAAAATCATTTGGAAAAACTGCAAAACAGAAGCACAGCAAAATAATTCACCATAATCAGAGAACGTCAGAATAATGGTGACGAGGTGGAGGCGAGTTTATTATCACACCACATATAATTGTGAGCAAAAAAAAAAAAAAAAAATAAATAGATTAATAGATAAATAATTAAATAAACACTTGGATAAGTAAAATAATCCTCAGCTTTAGTTCAGTAAAATTTTGTCATAAAGACAAACAGAATAACCAATATTATTTTTATTTGAAATCAGGGATGAAAAATTTAATGCAAATGAAGAAGACATAAAACAACAAACATTTGAAATCAAGGACTAAGAATATAATATACAAATGACATCTAAGTTTTACCAAAACTATTTCTTTCCGAAAATCCATCACAATTCCGGTATTAAGCAACTCGCACAGTCTCAAACTCACTCGCAAAGAAAGATCTCCCCAGAAACTTTTTGATAGCACGAAAGAGGTCGCATTAATCCAAGTGCCAAATAGTGACTCTTATCAAATGGGGTGTCATTACAACTTGGCTGATTATTTCAAAACTTTCCGACATTTTTCATTCGGGGACCTTGAGAGATATCATCGAGGAACTGCCATATGATTGCGCGAACTAAAAACAAACAAACAAAAAACCTCATTCTTTCAAAATGTTGATTTCGCTTCTTCTGTTACATATGGGAATGATTTTTGTCTCTATTATTATTATTATTATTATTATTATTATTATTATTATTATTATTATTATTATTATCATTATTATTATTTTAATACCTCAGAGGGCCCTTATTATTACTATTATTATTATTATAAATCAACCACTGAAAACAAGCGAGGACCTAAACCTATCTTTAAACGTATTACGTCATTTCAGTATTTACCCTTCGTCAGTTACAGATGCCGTGTACTCTAACACCGACAAACTAAGTACTCACACGGGCGAAGATCTATCCTCCATCCTCATCTGGTCAATGTTTCAGCCAATCAAAATAAAGGATGATTTTTCAATCGTCGTTCTCTCCGTGGAATGACCAGTTTTAATGCCACACTTTTCCTTAGGTTCGCCGAAGACACTGAAAAACAAATTATACAAAATGCTCATTCAAAACAGCTAACTCTTGGTTTCAGCATTTCCAAATTCTAAGAAAAATAAAGAGTAAGAATACATCTCACATGAATCAAAGAATATTGCTGTAGTGCTCCGTCAGGTTGGGAAATCCTATATAGGACTGTAAGAAAAATAATCCCAATGAAATCCTTTTTTTTGCTTTGTGAATGGGATGGTTAATAGAGTACAAAAAAAAAAAAAAAGCCCTGCGAAGAATGCTCGTCATAATTAAAGATTTCAGACTTAAATTTATTACTCAACGGACGACAAATGCAATCTCTATAAGGCAAAAATCTCTTTACTAGTAAGTTATAATCAAATCTAATTACAGAAAAAATCCCAGATTTTTATTTCAGAGCAAAGAAATAGTTGAATTTAATCATAATTCATGGAGACAGAAAATAAAAAAATAGCATGGCGGACGAAGGTTAGAAATAACAGGACGATAACAAAAAGTAACAACGGTAATCAATGCGTTTCTCAGATTTCTGTAAGCGCAAATTTTCCTCTCCATCAGCGCCCTCTATGAGCCAATCCGTCTCCCTCTCTCCATTTCCTTTTTACCTGATTTCGTATTCAGAGTAACTCAATTCCATCAAACTAGCAATCTCTCGAACGTTTTCTCGTATCCAGACAATTCACTGATGCAATCGAAATCAAATTTCTTGTTAGGAATGAATGCACAGCATCTGAGGCTTCATTGTTGTGGCGGTGTTTGCAAAGCGCAACAGATCTTATAAGTTCCAGTATCCGTTTTGTCTTAGCAATTCCCAGAGAATATAATTCATCTGTTATTATATACTATGTATGCCCAACTACAGAAGAAGAATTTGCGTAATAGAGTCTTCATAAATAGGTTATCCTCCTACAAATTCACCTCCCTTTCAATAAAAAAAAAAACTACCATTGTACAACACAAATCACTAACCTTAATATTTACAGCAATATTTGTATTAGTTCCACTAACTAATATTTAAATATTTCGAGATATTTTGACTCAATAAACCTTAATTCTGCAATACAGAAATGAACGACGCTCTTCCCTTGTTTTACTCCAGAAAGTCTGATGTTATAATGAGTTCAGGAACGCATAAATGGAGTACATCTTTTCTTTTTTTCGCAGGGACTTGAGGTTCTGTTTGCAATAACTCATCAAACAAAAAACGTATAACGATTATCAGTGTTAATACTGATCTTTACCACAGTGGTTGGGGGGATTTCAGATGCCCATAAAAACTGGATGGAACAACAGCGCAGCGAGAGATTCCAGGAACACCTTCATCTATATTCAAGAGTCCGAAAGTTTCAGCATTAAATATACCTCATTATATTGCAGGTGTGACACCTGTTTTTCCGGGAGACATATACGAGTCTTCCGGGGTAATTTTGTTAGGCGAACTCAATCCATATCATATTTTTGGTGCTCAGATACGATTATTTATACTCTCTCTCTCTCTCTCTCTCTCTCTCTCTCTCTCTCTCTCTCTCTTTAGTATAAATAATCGTATCTGAGCACCAAACATATGATATGGAGTGAGTTCGCCTAACAAAATTACCCCGGAAGACTCGTATATGTCTCCCGGAAAAACAGGTGTCACACCTGTAATATGATGAGGAATATTTTATGCTGAAATTTTCGGACTCTTGAATATGGATGAAGGTGTTCCCGAATCTCTCGCTGCGCTGCTCCATCCAGTTTTTTATGGGCACTGAAATTCCCCAACCACTGTGGTAAAGATCAGAATTAACACTGATAATCGTTATACGTTTTTTGTTATATGAATTATTGCAAACAGAACCTCAAGTCCTTGCGAAAAAAAGAAAAGATTTACTCCATTTATGCAGTGGCAAAACAGCTCTCGATGTCACTGTGTCGGAAATCGCTAAAATTTTCTTTAGCCTCACATCTTGAGTTGCCTAATATTAACCAATTTAAATCGGGAAGCTTTAGGTGAACTACACCACAATACTTGCAGTCACTTTCCCTCCGCGCTTCAAGAGGTGCATGAACATGCTCCTGCCATCTCCCAAGAGACCAATTGAACAAAGAGGCTGCCTCGATCTCAGCTAAGCTGTAGCCATAAAACCAGGGAGTTTATTGTTATTATGTTTCTTGTTCTTTTCCCCCGTTTAGTTTAAGGCTTCACAGAAGAGTTTTGAACAAATAAAAGACCCGCGTTGATGCTTTTATCCTCACAGATTTATTCAAATATTTCCGGTATGGTTATACTATTTTTGATAAAGTTTACTGATTGTAATAACAGTTTGCAGATACATAGCTATTATTATTATTATTATTATTATTATTATTATTATTATTATTATTATTATTATTATTATTATTGGAAAAGTAAAACCACAATAGTATGTCTGTTTGATTTTGTAATTTAAATAACAAAATCAAACAGACTACAGATTACTTTCTATTTAATTGATTCACGTGATTATGAGTTCTCCATGTGTTTATGGCTTTTATCATATTTCCGGCGTTGAGTTTTGACTTGAGTATCGCCTTGAGTCTCTGCATATATTCTTACCTGATCGTGTCCTTCATCTATTGGTGTTTTATATCCCCTCCTTCCATTATTCCTAGGTATTTGTATCCTGTCTCATCTATGTGTTTGATGTTGCTCCCATCTGGTAGCTTTATCCCTTCAGTTCTCGTTACTTTGCCTTTTTGTATGTTGACTAAGGCGCATTTTTTTTATTCCAAACTCCCTCCTGATGTCCCCAGATACAATCCTTACAGTCTGAATTAGGGTATCTATTTCCTTGTTGCTCTTACCATACAGCTTGATGTCGTCCATGAACATCAGATGGTTGATTCTGTTGCCTCTTTTCTTGAGTTGGTACCCGGCATCCATCTACTGCAGTACTTTTGTCATGGGAATCATGGCTACTACGAAGAGTAGTGGGGACAGTGAGTCGCCCTGGAAGATCCCTCTCCTGATATTAACCTCTGCTAGTCTTATTCCAGAGCTTGTAAGCATTATATTCTAGTTGCGCATTGTATTTTTGAGGAAGCTGATGGTGTTTTCCTCTGCCCCATATATTTTCAGGCATTCTATCAGCCATGTGTGTGGTATCATGTCGAAGGCTTTCTTATAGTCTATCCATGCCATGCTTAGGTTGGTTTTCCTCTCCTACTGTTCTTCATTACCATTTTGTCTATCAGGAACTGGTCTTTTGTGCCCCTACACTTCCTTCTGCAGCCTTTCTGTTGGTGGGGGATGGTGTTTGTCTCCTCTAGGTAATTGTATAGCCTTTCACTGAAGATACCTGTTAGTAACTTCCACATTATTGGTAGGCAGGTGATAGGCCTGTAGTTACTGGCTATATTTCCATTACTCTGGTCTTTTTTCAGATCTTGATTATTATTATTATTATTATTATTATTATTATTATTATTATTATTATTATTATTATTATTATTATTGGAATATCTCAGAAGGCCCTTATTATTACTATTATTATTATTATAAATCAACCCCTGAAAACAAGCAAGGACCTAAACCTACCTTTAAACGTATTAAGTCATTTCAGTATTTACCCTTCGTCAGTTACAGATGCCCGACGGGCAAACACTGTTACCATTCCCCGTTTCAAGACACAAGGTAGGAGAGTGATCGGCGGGCACAAATGGAGGTGATTAAAGATGGGGAAACCACGGGTAAACTAGCGAGTAACCCGTGAGTGTAGTTGAGTAAACCACCAGAAACTGACGTGTCCAGTGGTTTGTTTAACCAACGCTGGTGTCAGGCACAATAGATTTCCAGGACCATAGTTTATTATCGATCTCTCACTTACAAAAGGGTGTTCTAATTATAAAGTCATCATGTCCGGCAAAGAAACTACAAACATTCACTGGTCAAGAGAAGAAATTATACAATTAATTGACTTGTACCGCCAACATCCATGCCTATGGAATGTCATAGTGACATGTACAAGGACAGAACTAAACGTGTAGCGGCTTTGACAGCAATAGCCGCGGAATTACGCAAGACATGTGCTGCCATTACCACAGGGGATATAAAACAGAAAAAAGAAACCCTGCGAAATCAACACAGACGTGAAATGCGATTGGTTGAAAACTCACGCAAGTCAGGAGCTGGGATAAAAGACATTTACATCCCCAGATTATGGTGTTTTAATGACCTTTCTTTCCTTAATGATGGTGACACAATCAGACCATCTCTCTCAAACATAGATAATGCCACCAACGATACAGCTGAGGAGGAACATTCTGATCATGAGGTATGTACGGTGTGTGTCTGTCTCTCTCTTATTTTATTTATGCTTTATGATTTTATCTTTGGATTATCGTATTGCGTTTGACATATCTCCTTTGGGTGTTTTATGCTATTCATAATTCTCAATTATCCATAATTTTTTTATCTAATTTAACATATATATATATATATATATAATATATATATATATATATATATATATTATATATATATATATATATATGTTTGTGTGTGTGTATATATATATATATATGTTTGTGTGTGTGTATATATATATATATATATATATATATATATATATATATATATATATATATATATATATAATATATATATATATGTTGCTTCTGCTGTTTTATGAATTTTCGCAAACATTTTTAGCAACGAAATAAGTTATTCCAAATCGGTATTCTACATTTGTGGCTATATTTCAAAAACTTATGTAAAGAATAACCAATATATCATTGTAAATATAGTTTATCATCATCATCATCATTTTTTGTACTCTCTCTCTCTCTCTCAAGAACAGATATTAACTATGTGAACAGACAGGATGTGTGTCGTGATAAATTCATAAAATAGTGCGTGAAAGGAATATGTGAGCACATACTCCACTAATGATTTTTCCAGTATGAACAATGATAACGAGGTTTATGATGCCGATATGCATATACTCGTTTCATTGTGAGGAAGAAAGAAAAGCTACGTATATAACGGATCATCATCATCATCATCATCATCATCATCATCATCATCTCTGTATTTTCCCGTGACTAAAAATGCTAAGTTTAACAAAAAATGCACTACATTGATAGCTAAACAAAGAGGTAATTAACACAATTATTAATCATTTACCGATCTATACTGCCATGGCACTGCCCCTTCTCCATTAAATACTGCATATATTGTTCACGGACATTCCTGGCATCAGCCATGTCATTCCGGCTCACCCTCTGTAGCCCTGGTAATTTATAAGTTTGTCGCCAGCTTCCAGGAATAATGTGTCCTACTGACAAATCCTCAACATCTAAACATCCTTCAGGCGTGTAGCGGCTCACATGGTCTCTCCTGAGGAAGTTATGCAGAGATGTGCATGCTAAAACTATGGTATCAATTTTTGATGGAGGTAGTTGAACAGGTGACATAAACACGCGAAATCTGTTTGCCAAAATGCCAAATGCATTTTCTATAGTACGTCTTGCCCTGGAGAGACGATATGAGAAAATACGTTCCCTTCTAGTCTGATTAGTATGTGGAAAGGGTTTCATAATGTGTCGGCGCAACGGAAATGCTTCGTCTGCCACAAAAACGTATGGTAGTGTCATCTCACTTCCGGTAACCATTCGATCCCCTGGCAGACCAGCAGTTTGACTTACAATACGAGTATTGAGAGTACAGTTGTCCCACACGCCTCCGTCTGATACTCTACCATTTGTGCCTATGTCTACATATATAAATTCACAGTTTGCATCACATATGGCAAGGAGTACGATGCTGTGGCTTCCTTTGTAATTAAAGAAGTACGAACCACTATCAGGTGGAGGCCTTATCAACACATGTTTCCCGTTAATAGCCCCCAAACAGTTTGGGAAATCCCATCTTGTTTGAAAACCATGTGCCACACGCATCCATTCTTCTGGGGTTGTAGGTGTCTGTAAATGAAATGTAGAAGCAGTAAGTCAGTGAACTTTAGATTAAGCAAATATAATGACTCAATTCCATGACCTTTACCTGCATACTTTCATAACCAAGCAGTCTATCTTTCTCTCCCTCTTCTTTTTCTATTTTCTATTTCTATTTTGTTTATCTTTTTTCTCTTCCCCCTCTCTCTCTCTCTCTCTCTCTCTCTCTCTCTCTCTCTCTCTCTCTCTCTCTCTCTCTCAAAAGAAAAAAATTCCTGATATATATATATATATATATATATATATATATATATATATATATATTAATATATATATATATATATATATATATATATATATATATATATATATATGTATATATATATATTGCACTACACGTGTCTATTCTCAATATTACAGATTTTCAACGATCCAGTACTGATGGGGGTTGGTGAAACATCTCTTGCAGCAACAACACCTGTAATGACACCGCCTGCAGTGTCTACTGCATGTCCTACGGACAATACGGACAATTCATCCAGAAGTGACACCTCTACTACAGTGAATACTGCCAATCGATCAGGCAAAAGGATGCGTGACGATGCAGACGATGTTATGCGGGAAGCCCTCCACAAGCTGAGGAAATTGTTGTCTACAAATGATCTTCGACAATTGAAAGGGAAACCAAAATTTATGCAGAAAAACTAATTTATGATGTTCTTTTTCTTACTAAACTTTGTCGTCTTTCGTCGACATCAATGGTTAAAGAGTAGTTTTTAACATTTATATTACTGTTTATTGTTGATATAAATTACCATTACTTGTTTTTTTGGGAAGGGTTGGTCAGGATACACAATTTGACATTATTCATAATTAGCATAGAAAATATAAGATTACTTGGTGTGAGAGTGATGTTATCATTAACCTTTAAACAAACTCTCACCTTTAAATAATCATCTTTGAGAACTGCATATATGGCTTCACATGTCTCCGGTATAATTAGAGACAAACTCTGCTTTGATATCCTCGTGGTATATTGCAGCGATGTATATGAGCACCCAGATGCTAAAAATCTGAGCGTTGCTTCCAGACGAGCTTCTGCACTTATACTCTGCCTCAAATTGGTATCCTGCTTTCTTATGTACGGTTCCACTTTTGCAAGTAGTGTATAGAAACTATTTATATCCATTCTCATGTACTTGATAAATTCATGCTCAGGTCCATGTTGGAGTTCACGTAATATAGTCACATGACTTCCCAACTCTCCTCTTCTACGCAACCACTCTCTACACCACTCTCTCTAATGCACTCTATCTTTTTTTTTCTTTTTTCTTAAACACACTGCAAGTATTACTCCACACAGTGCTATTTTTTTCTTTTCCACTGTGCTAGGTATGGTGAGATCACCCTTGTTATTGCCTACTGAACGACCTAAACTTCCTGACCAAACCCACCTATCCTGCGTTGTGGAGAAGACTACAGCAGCGTTGCTATATTTCCTCACCGAGTATTTCCTCATTAGTTTGAAAGAAAACGTGAGAGGTATACCTGACCTAAATTAGCTGATCTCTCATATTCAGGAAGCATTACATGAAGAGTGAAATTATAAAACAATTTTATGATTTTTTTTTACATAATTACTGTATTAGCTATACAGACATTTTATTTACATATCCAATACCATTTAAAGTCGTCGTCATTACTCTTCATTAATTGTCCTACTCCTCCACCACCTCTTCCTCATTTATATCATCACCATGACTTCAAGCATTCAATCATAGATTTAGTCGGGGTAAACCTAGTGCAACCTCCAGCCTTTTTTACTGCTTCAGATACCATGATGATTGTGTGTGTGTGTGTGTGTGTGTGTGTGTGTGAGAGAGAGAGAGAGAGGAGAGAGAGAGAGAGAGAGAGAGAGAGTGAGAGAGAGAGAAACAAGCGAATGAATGAATACTATGCATGTAAAGTTCTTTACTCATGTTATTCTATAAACCTGTTCATACAGTTTTGTTCCCCATTACAGACATGTATCCATAAACTAACAGAATATTTACATAACACATTCACAGTACCTACATCAAAATCATGTTTGTCTTAAAACAATCTTGTGCGTATATGTTTCCAAATAAAAAAGTATATAAATTTGTCCATAAAACCGAGTAGGGTAGGCTGTCTACCATTTTTTTTATTCTATTTTATTTATTTATTTTTTGCTAGTAGCTCTAATACGAAAGAATGCATAAAACGTAATGAATGTTAAGAACGGAACACAATTTCTCTATAAACATCTTTTATGCATTTTAATTATTCATTATTCAATATCCAGTAAGGTAATACGAAATTTATCTCCAGTAACAAATGCTTTCAGGAATGAAGAACATACAAACATCAAAGTACACTCAGTGAAATCTTAAATATAGAATATGTTTACATATGTATGCATGTGTATGTATGAATGTAAGTATATATAATGTACTGTAGATAAGTTTGTGTGTATACATACATATGAAAAAAAATCTGTAGAAATGCCTTAATACAGCTATAAGCGTTGAGGAAATATTTACTACTATTATCAGTTTGAGGGGGAATTAGGTACTCATATCCTCGTCTGATTGTCTCTAACTCAAATCTTCATCGTTAGCAGACGAATTTCCTCACTTTGGTAACGCTGCTACAGACGGACTTTGCCTGGTAAGGGCAGAGACCGTCGGGCTCTGCCTAACAGTATGAGCCTGAAAGGATACGATCATCTGGTACCACTGTTTGTTGCCAGATCTACTTCCATCGTTTCAACGCTTATAACGTCATCCTACTTCGCCTATGATATGATAACAATGTTTGCCCGTCGGACACTGTTCGACCGTGTGGACGCACCTTAACACCGACAAACTAAGCTGAAAATGTGAAAACTAAATCCAGTCATCCGCAAATCCTACCAATCAAGAAAGAAACTGAAGTACTCACACGAGCGAAGATCTATCCTCCATCCTCATCTGGTCAATGTTTCAGCCAATCAAAATAAAGGAAGATTTTACAATCGTCGTTCTCTCCTTGGAATGACCAGTTTTAATGCCACCCTTTTCCTTAGGTTCGCTGAAGATACTGAAAAACAAATTATACAAAATACTCATTCAAAACAGCTAACTCTTGGTTTCAGCATTTACAAATTCTAAGAGAAATGAAGAGTAAGAATATATATATATATATATATATATATATATATATATATATATATATATATATATATATATAGTATATATATATCTTTATATATATATATATATATATATATATATATATATATATATATATATACATATACATATATATATATATATATACATATATATATATATATATTATATATAATAATATATATACATATATAGATATATATATATATATATATATATATATATATATATATATATATATATATATATATATATATTATATGATATATATATATATATATATATATATATATATTTTCGTCTCTGTCTTATAACTACTTTTCATGTGAGCCACTTTCATTGCATCGATAACTATTATTTCAATCTGTTTTGGTATTTATATTAGGATAGCATATTGTTCTCTGTCTGTTTGTTTGTCTCATTACCTTTCGCCAAACCGGCAAAACATTTCCACATTGGCAAAACAGCTCTCGATGTCTGTGTAGGAAATCGCTGAAATTTTCTTCAGCCTCACATCTTGAGTCGCCAAATATTATCCAGTTTAAATCGAGAAGCTTTAGGTGAACTACACCACAATACTTGCAGTCAATTTCCCTCCGCGCTTCAAGAGGTGCATGAACATGTTCCTTTCATCTCCCAAGAGACCAATTGAACAAAGAGGCTGCCTCGATCTCAGCTAAGCTGTCGCCATAAAACGAGGGAGTTTATTGTTATTAGGTTTCTTGTTCTTTTCCCCCGTTTAGTTTAAGGCTTCACAGGAGAGTTTTGAACAAATAAAAGACCCGCGTTAATGCTTTTACGTTTACAAATTTGTTTCGGAATCCAGTTCAGCTAATTATCCTCACAGATTTATTCTAAAATTTACCGGTTGGTTAGGTTTATTTTTTTTTTTTTAAAAAAACCCATTTTGTTGATAAAGTTTACTGATTGTAATAACAGTTTGCAGATACATAGATATTATTATTATTATTATTTATTATTTTTTTTTTTTTTTTTTTTTTGCTCTATCACAGTCCTCCAATTCGACTGGGTGGTATTTATAGTGTGGGGCTCCGGGTTGCATCCTGCCTTCTTAGGAGTCCATCACTTTTCTTACTATGTGTGCCGTTTCTAGGATCACACTCTCTGCATGAGTCCTGGAGCTACTTCAGCCTCTAGTTTTTCTAGATTCCTTTTCAGGGATCTTGGGATCGTGCCTAGTGCTCCTATGATTATGGGTACGATTTCCACTGGCATATCCCATATCCTTCTTATTTCTATTTCAGATCTTGGTACTTATCCAATTTTTCCCTCTCTTTCTCTTCAACTCTGGTGTCCCATGGTATTGCGACATCAATGAGTGATACTTTCTTCTTGACTTTGTCAATCAACGTCACGTCTGGTCTGTTTGCACGTATCACCCTATCCGTTCTGATACCATAGTCCCAGAGGATCTTTGCGTGATCGTTTTCTATCACTCCCTCAGGTTGGTGCTCGTACACTTATTACTGCAAGGTAGCTGATGTTTCTTGCACAGGCTCCAGTGGAGGGCTTTTGCCACTGAATCATGCCTCTTTTTGTACTGGTTCTGTGCAAGTGCCGGGCATTCGCTTGCTTTGTGGTTTATGGTTTCATTTTTCGTATTGCACTTCCTACATATGGGAGAGATGTTATTTCCGTCTATCGTTCTTTGAATATATCTGGTTCTTAGGGCCGCCTGATCTTGTGCCGCTGTTATCATTCCTTCAGTTTCCTTCTTTAGCTCTCCCCTCTGTAGCCATTGCCAATTGTCATCGCTGGCTAGTTCTTTAGTCTGTCTCATGTATTGTCCGTGCATTGGTTTGTTGTGCCAGTCCTCTGTTCTGTCTGTCATTCTCCTGTCTCTGTATATTTCTGGGTCTTCGTCTACTTTTATTAGTCCTTCTTCCCATGCACTCTTTAGCCACTCGTCTTCACTGGTTTTCAGATATTGCCCCAGTGCTCTGTTTTCGATGTTAACGCAGTCCTCTATACTTAGTAGTCCTCTCCCTCCTTCCTTTCGTGTTATGTATAGTCTGTCCGTATTTGCTCTTGGGTGTAGTGCTTTGTGTATTGTCATATGTTTCCTGGTTTTCTGATCTATGCTGCGGAGTTCTGCCTTCGTCCATTCCAACTATCCGCGCTGTATCTGATTACTGGCACTGCCCATGTGTTTATGGCTTTTATCATATTTCCGGCGTTGAGTTTTGACTTGAGTATCGCCTTGAGTCTCTGCATATATTCTTTCCTGATCGTGTCTGATATCCCCTCCTTCCATTATTCCCAGGTATTTGTATCCTGCCTGTATTATTATTATTATTATTAGTATTTTATTATTATTATTATTATTATTATATTATTATTATTATTATTATTATTATTATTATATTATTATTATTATTATTATTATTATTATTATTATTATTATTATTATTGGAAAAGTAAAACCACAATAGTGTGTGTGTTTGATTTTGTAATTTAAATAAGAAAATTAAACAGACTACAGATTACTTTTCTATTTAATTGACTCACGTGATTATGAGTTCTCTTATTATTATTATTATTATTATTATTATTTATTATATATTATTTATTATTATTATTATTATTATTTTTTATAATTTATTTATTATTATTCTTATGTTATATTATTATTAATTATTATTATTCTTACTAGTATTGCGGCATCAGCTGCATTAATTTTAAAGAGGTTTTTCTATATTTTTCTAACTGAGGTTATCTGGTGAGCAACGCAACAAAGGTTGGCATGCGTTGCTCACTAGTTTAAGCAACTATGAGAAAACCACAATTAGAAAAATAGTGATGGACCTCTATAAAATCAATGCAGCTGATGTAGCTATGATTTTTAATAAAATATATTTAAAAGAAGGCTAACTTCCAGCATATTATTATTATTATATTATTGTTATAGTAGTAGTAGTAGTAGTAGTAGTAGTAGTAGTAGTAGTAGGTAAAATACACATAATCGGTAATCAACTTTATCCTTTACATATACTCAGATGATCACTAAAGAATCTGTATGTATGAAAAATGACAAAATGTGACAATATAAATAAGAGATCCTCATAAATGCAGAGCAACTGTCTCGGTGATCTTAGAAGCCTGTGAGATTAGACCACTTTAATTTTATGGCAGTCTTGTGTTGAAAATTTCCTTTCTACTCAAGGGACCAGTTCCTCTAATGTGGAGTCCAGACTTCTTCCTCCTCAGGCAGTAATGAGTCTTATACTGCCTTTTTACGAAGCTAGGGATATTGTGTCACGAAATGACTTTCACTATCACTGGAAAGACGACAGTTTACAAAAAGGAGTAAAGCTAAGATTACTAAGATATTACCTTTGACATTAATGACGACCAGAGAGAGAGAGAGAGAGAGAGAGAGAGAGAGAGAGAGAGAGAGAGAGAGAGAGAGAGAGAGAGAGAGAGAGAGGTGGGGGTGCCAAAGGAGGATAGTGAGTATGAACCTTCGATCAGGACTTTCAGTATATGTACAACATATTCCTTGTAAATTTTCTTTTCTGAATTCCGCAAGAAAATACCATATTCATCAAGCTTGAAAGTTTACTAATTCACATAAATTTATTCAAGCTATGAGGTACATATGCCGTTTAGTTCGTATCAGTACTATTTGGCTGTTAATTAACGAGAAATCTTAATCTGAAGCTGTTTGGTAGGTATTACTAATAGGAAGTTGAAAAATGAGAGAATGTTTGTGAAAGCAACAAATGTGTTTTATTCTTGTAAGATCCGATTTTGCATGAACCAATGCAATCCTGACTGTATTTCTTTACAGTCTTAAAACTCGGAACTTTCCATAAAATTTCCGATTGAAGCGCAAATTCTTCCAATTCTACATCTCTCTCTCTCTCTCTCTCTCTCTCTCTCTCTCTCCCTTTAGGCTGATGAACGTGTTTGTCCGTTCCATGTCCAAATCCTACAAGATGGCGGTCGATCGGATCATGAAATACTTGTTTCTGAAAATGTAGCTGTGTTGTTTCCTAGTTTATTTATTGCCTAAACTCTCTAACAATTCAAAAGGTTGCTTAATCTTTCCCATCCTAAATCTTGGACGATTTCCTGAACTATGAACTATTCCTGAAGGAAAGGATTTCCTTTTATTCTGGAACAATGTTTCTTGAATTTAATATGATTCCGACAAAAATATTGTACTGGACATGTACTGTAAATATTCATACACCTATTCTTGATACATATTGCAGTGTTACATAGGGTATTTGATTTGCAAACATTTCTATGTTTTGCATTTTGTAACGCCTTTATGTAGTGCTCATCGACCTGTGTAGTACAGATTTTTTTCATATGTGCTTCAAGGACTTGCACTTGTTAAGGAAAGAAAAGTCAGTATTTGAATTCTTAGTCCCTTTACTTCTGATCTGATTCTGTTCATCATCGGATGCTGCTTGTATATAATTTGTTCGTTGATGGATACCACAAAAAAAAAAAAAAAAAAAAAAAAACACGAAACTGGAAGCAGAGTAATAAATCCGCAAAGACACTTCTTTACTTGCTTAAAATTCCAAAATCACCTGCGTCGAACTTTCAATACCTACGCCTCAGCTGTCTCCCGATCCTGTGCATAGTAACATTTTATTTGTTACGTTTTAGATTTTACTATAGGTAACTACACTCATAAAACGTAAAAAAAAAATAAATAAATAAATACCAAACAACATACGAGCGGTACACTTTTATAAGCGCATTCCATTGTTGGAGCATGAACATGGCAGTCCTACTAAAGTATTTATTCAATATTATCGATAATGTTAAATAATAGTATCTCTCTCTCTCTCTCTCTCTCTCTCTCTCTCTCTCTCTCTCTCTCTCTCTCTCTCTCTCCTCATCTTATTTGAAACTGACTGACTATTCATGTACTTACACATACAAAAATAGGTGAGGAAATGAAATGAGAGTTTGACGACTGACTAATTATGTTTTACTAGATCTCGTAATAATTCAAAGGACAATTTAATTGTCAATGTATCCATATTTGTCTGAACAATATATTGAGAGACAACATCAACTAAATAAGGATAAAAAATCTAATTAGAGAATATAACATTTTATCTTGACATCGTCTTGCCTATATAACAGTCTTTTCAAGTGGGTTACATATCTGAAAGAGCTAGTCCCGTAGGTAACAAGATGGAAGTCTGTTTAGTTAGAGAAAGTTTTCTTTGTTGTCAGTATCATAAGTTGTTCTCAAAGTTGTGCTCGAGAGAGACTTTGCTTAAGGATAATTCCTCGTCAGTCTTCCGTGTTATAAAGCGTCACATTTCTGTTGAACATTATCGTGAAGTAAGATACACGAAGTCCTCGTTTCTGTTTGGTTAGGTGTTGTTTACTTTAAATGTTATAACCAAGGACAATTATTTCATGCAAAATGGGTATTTAACTATTGAAGGAATGAATCTGACTTCCTCAAAGCGTTATTAAGGAAAAATCAACAAATGGAGATACAAAGAAAAAGTTTTTTATGTGATGGAGACCAAAGAGGTACCTTACAAGCTAATCGAAAAACAACAAAATCACAGGAAATATAGAAAGTGTTTCAGCTTCACAATCGTTACCACTATAACGCACACCCAAAGAGAGTTTTATATATATATATATATATATATATATATATATATATATATATATATATATATATATATATATATATATATATATATTATATATATATATACTTTGTATGACAAATGTGACGAAATCATATACTGTAAATCTTTGTTTATGGAATAAATGAAAATTATTTCCTATAAATAACTGACAAATTATGTCTGTTGTTCACTCTCACTGAAATATTTTATTTCATTTTTTTTATCTAGAAACAGCCAAAGATCTATTCATCTTGTTACGAAAATACTTCCAAGTAACATTAGTTTAGAACATTAGCTGTAACTCCATCCATTACCAAATTACTACAGAGTTCGTGACCAGAAGCCGTAAGTTTATCGTCCCCATAGACCAGATCTCTGTAGGGGAGGGGCAACATTTAGGGCTCAGGATAATGGCCTCTGAACGATTGTTTCTCCTCTGTAGTTATCCCTACTTTATATTTTACTATGATGAGATTTTGGAGAAGATGGTACTTTATTTGTAATTGTATCCCATTTTTAAATTGAACCGTACATGTATAAAAATCATGGGAGTGAAATAGGGTGCAAAGAGACACAGAATTTTAACCTCCCCGACTGTGCAAAAGTTGAATATAACAAAATATCGATCGATCGATCAAAGGCAAAAGCAGGTGCGCTGTTTCAACTGCAATAAACCAGGGCATCAAAAGAAATTGTGTAGAGTTAAATATTGTGGAATGTGTAAGAGTACCGATCACTATTGGCAATATAGTCCGTCTCAGATACGGAGAGATGCGAGGCCTACACCTCAAGGTTCTGGTTTGACCCAGGCGGGTAATAGTCCATTGCATTATTTTGGGCGGTCATTTTGCTATGCTAATTGTTTTACACTCCCCACCAAACAGATATTTTAGCTTAAAAACTATAACTTTTCCCATCCTGGGGTATCAAATATGCTACCCTTTTAAAATGACTATCGACAATTTATAACTAAGTATCAGAAAAGCAAACTGAAGAAAAACACATTTCATTTTTGACAAAATTATAGAATAGAATCATTGGAAAGATAAAATTTTTTAATTTGAATTCACATCACCCTTTTCTCGCCAGATGGAAGCTATTTCTATGGTTGAAAGATTTTAAGTCTCTTATATCGTGCAAGAAAATATCTAGTGGAAAAAGTTTTGATGTTTGCAAAAAAAAAAGGACATCAATACATTTTTCCGCTAATGGTCGCAAGTCTGAAATGGCCACACTCGTGTCAATAGAAGCAAAATGACTCCAATGGAAATATTTTATGTGAAAATTGCGCACAAACGCGCGCGGGCACACACACAAACACACACACACGCGCGCGAGCGCACACACACACACACACACACGCGCGAGCGCACACACACACACACACACACACACACACACATATATATATATATATATATATATATATATATATAATAAAATATAAATATATATATAGATATATATATAATACTATATATATATATTTAATATATATATACTTATACAAAAATCGACGTTCATAACTTGTTAATAAAGACTCATTCGTAGTAATACGAACTGTAATGATGCTTACAATATGTAGTACGTAAGAGTTCAGCCTTTCTTTTTCTCCTAGCATCTTTCACTCCTCTTTCTTTGTTGCTTATATTGAAATGGAAGCAGAGGCACACTCACACCTCGCTGCAAGTAAGCTATAGAACGTGACCTGTCCTAAATTCTTTCTGATAACACCGCTGCTGCACTCCAGAAAATAATACGTTTCAGAGGAAGTTACGAGTTCCAGCGAGTCTCTTCTCCTAAACTTCATTGATTTTAGATTAATTTTTATAGTTGGCAGTTGTATGTGGTTCTGTATGTTGAATACTAGGGCATTTGTTCCTAGGTATTTTTTATTTTTGATATTACAGTAATGTTTATGTGTTCTTTCCTTGATTGACCGATGCGCAGTAACTGTCTTGGCAGTTCAACCGATATAAACGGTCCCATTGTCTCCTCCGGCAAAAGCGAGATAACCGCTGACTCCTCAGAGACACATTTTCGGGAATGAAAGTCTCGAGAAGCTGAGGATACAGGGAGGCAGTCACTCGACCTGGAGGAACCAGTCTTGCGACCGAAGCTATAGCGTAATGACGATATTTTCATATCCCATTATGTGCTCCCCCCTCCCGCTCCCCCCTTTTTTTAGACAACCAGGCAGTAAAAGTGTCTGTTTGACCAAGTTTATGCGTAACATTTATCTATCGTTTTTTATGCTAACTAGCCTATTAGCTGTATTTTGTTTAAAGCTCACTACTCTACTTGTCTTTTGCTTCAATCTACCAGTCGCCTTCCTTTAGAAACTGAATATATGTTTATGTTACAACAGATTTATTGATTGATTGGGGAATATCAAAACTTATTAACGCCGTTTAAAGTTAAATTAGAAATTGAAAAGATAAATAGATAAAAGTTTAAAAGAAGTCTCATAAGTAATATCTGTCTATCTATCTATCGATCTATCTATCCTTCTGTTTATCTACATACATACATACATACATACATACATACATAAATGCATGCATGCATACATACATACATACATACATATATATATATATATATATATATATATATTATATCATATATATATATATATATATATGTGTGTGTGTGTGTGTGTGTGTGTGTGTGTGTGTATGTATGATATACATACATACTGTGAACGATATAAATCTTCTTATAGGAAGCCCGCCTCCCCGACAAAGATGTACAACCGCTCTGTATTGCAATCCTCACCGAGAATTGTACCGAGAATAAAATGTCCTTCTCTGTCCCGTCCCCAAGAGAAAAAAATACCTGTGTGTCTAAGATTCTCAAGGTTGGGCATTCGACCAGCAAATGTCTCATTGTCGAGGGCACAATACTCATCGCACAATGGAGGACTTTCGAAAGACGTCAAGAACCCAGGAGTGAGTCTCGTATGTCTAATCCTCAACCTACACAACATCGTTTTTTGCCTCCTTGGCGTATGAGGATATGACGAAGTGTGATGATACCTATAAGAAATAATAATAGAAAGGTTAGCACGAAAACAGAGAGAGAATATTCAAATTACAGTGAAAATAATGAGAAAGAGAAAGAGAAGGAGAGAGAATAATCAGAGTATGTACGTTGAAAATAGCAAGAAAGAGAGCGAGAGAGAGAGAGAGAATTTTACCTTTGGTGTGTGAGTCAGAATTCGATCAACGAGCCTAGACGTAAGAAAACCTTAGTCATTGGACGTTGGACCATAACACCATCGCATTTAAAATCTTAAGATCGTCATAAAATCTTAGACCTGTGGTCTCGCACCAAACTCACTCAGCTTCATTCGATAATGGAGCTCCGCCTCCAGGAGGAGGTATTAACATGTTAAAATATTGATTCCGCCTGGAAAAGGAGGAGTTAACATGTCAACTCCATCTAAAAGGGGATGGGGAAAAGATAAGGAAACAGCACTCCACGAATCAAGAATCCAGTTGGTCGGAGAACCAAAATCTACACTACCTAAGGAGGTGGTGCCGAATTCGAACCGAGGGTGGCTCAATTTGTGATTGACAGAGGAAGCCAGAGAGGATCGGCAGCCGCCGTCGAGTACAGAAGCAGAAATATTGCCAGGGTCCAACAATAGATTTATAAGTTTTGTAGTTGTACTTGTAACTCTAATTCTTTGCACAGTAAAGAAAGACACTCGTCTCATTCAGACTTCTCCTGAGAGCCTAAGCCTAGTAAGTTTACTAATCCAGAACGAACATTAAGAAGAAGCATAAGTTAAACATAGAACCAGAATGCAGAACTAATTATCAAGAAGAAGAAGCAGGTAAGCGATCATATAACTCGAAGACTCTAATTTAAAAAAAAAAAAAAAAAAAAAAAAAAAAAAAAAACAAAAAAAAAAAAAAAAAAAAAAAAAAAAAAAAAAAAACACCACAGAAGAAGACGCTGATGACATAATCCTGCGCATTTTTTTTAACACATTCCCAGAGGAACTGGCAACACTTTATTTTCTGATCTCCTAGCGGGCATACATACCGATATGGTCGTTGACTTGTTACAACAGACTGAAATATAAACTCGTTTATTAAGGTTTTCTGTAATCCATTTACTTTAATATCATCAACAAAGTGCTCGGATGGCATTGAAATTTGGCTTGAAATATAAACTATATCTGTGTTAAATCTGAATAACATGAAAGTTATTTTGCTTCAGTCGAATGAAGAATTCATCAAACTGATTCTCCTATCCCATTGTAGCGGATGAGCCAGAAAAAATAATCAAAAGTTATAAAAAAAACATAACATATTGTCATCTTCTTAATGCACTGAACAATTTATTTACAAGTTTATTATTAATATACATCCGTCTTTTTAAAGGAAATTCATTTGATAATTTGAATTAAAGCTAGCAGTCGCAACTGATCTGCTATGATGGAATGTGGATGTGAATACGTTTTCAAGTTTATTCTGTATAGAAAGAAGCCCTTTTATCAGTTAGTTTCACCTAATATGCCATCAATGTACAGAGCAAACGTGTTCAGTGGGATGCCCAACAGGTGTCTTTGTATGGAACGAATAGAATTGGCTCTGACCTTAATCAAAAGCGTGAACATAAATGTTTCATAAGTGAATGGACGTCATGTGGTTTCTAAAGAAGAGGTTGGAATGAAGCGACCTAAAAAATAAACTGAACAGAGAAAATAAGTTGTTATGAACGGATGAATCATCCTTTGAATCGAATATGAAATGATGCAGACCAGCGACCTGAAGAGAAAAAGAACTGACCAGATAACAGATTCAGAAATTATGGATGGGCGCTATGTCACTGTTCAAGCTCTTCCGAATGTCTTTACTAACATTTTTATGAAAACAGGATTCAAAGTCTCACAGTGGTTACTTGAAAGAGGAGATTAGTTAATTTTAAGGCAACTAGAGTTATTTATGAAAAGGTCATAAAATTTACCAGGAATAGAAGATGGAATGAACGAGTGAAGGCTGGTTTCTTTGAACGCATTGGTCACCAAGAAGATAAACATTAATCATTAATACTTTTTCAGAAAAAAAACTTGTGCAGACTTGGGAAATTAGCCAAAGTTAGGCGTATTAAAGCCAAAGGATCTAATTGCCAGAAATTCTGCAGAATGTATGAAGGATACAGGGTAAAGCAGAAGTCTTGGTAGCCTTTATGCAACTAAGAAATCTGCTGATTTACGAAAGAAATTATATGGGATGGATCAAAGTAGAGAGAAGTATTGTAATAAGACCAGGATCAATAAGTGGGGAATTAGGAGAGCAAGCCATAAGGGTTGAAGAAAGACCAAAACATTTTTTCCTTTTTTATCAAGAAAAAGAAAATGTCAAAATATTTTGTTTCCCCTTGGTAGTGATTCAAGCTTCTGTAAGTCGCACGTCAGGACATTTCATCAAGTAAATGGTCCCATTTAACTATTTTAAGATATTCCAGAAAGATTCATCATAACAAGTCAGTAATGGAAGGAACTCGCTCTGTGTATAGCCATGCTATTAAAGAACCAAACAATCGACTTGTAATGGTAATTGCTGTATAGCAAAGAAAGATAAAGGAAAGGAAAACGCTTCTTCGAGAAATTCTGCAGCAAGAAGGCAGTCGCACATGTGTTGGAGGTGCCTGTTCTCTTGATGGTTCTAGAATCAGCAGGAGTTTTGTGGAACTTGACAGGCGCCGACTTGA
Source organism: Macrobrachium nipponense (assembly GCF_015104395.2). Lineage (NCBI taxonomy): Eukaryota > Metazoa > Arthropoda > Malacostraca > Decapoda > Palaemonidae > Macrobrachium > Macrobrachium nipponense. Next base: position 151,812,859 of record NC_087201.1, on the reverse strand, counting down.
CGTGAGGAATGCGGCGATTTCTGATGCAATACTTCGTCGAGAAACTTCTAGTCATTCCCGTTGTCTCAGGATCCTGTGATGCTCGCTGGTAGCCCCGCCCCCCAGATTGCCGTATGAATACGACTGATGAAGTAGGAAAGCAGAGATCAGAGATCATCAGTTAGTCACAGAGTAAGAGATCAGCAGTAAGAGCCACAGATTAGATTATCAGTGAGAGATCAGCAGCAGAGATCATCAGAGAGAGCTAAGAGAAGAAGGACGAAGGGTCAGAGAGAAAAAGGCGCTCGTGAGTTTGATCGGATTCTGGTCAAGTCGTCGTCAGGAGTGGATGACCAAGATATTTTCGACGTTGAGCAAGCCTTGAGAAGAAACTTTATACTGGAGTTTTTGAGGAGTTCCTGCCATTCGAGTATCAAGAATAGACTTTGCCTTCCGCAGTACAGAGTCAAGAAGACGACTAAAGTTCCACCGTTTTCCTTTGTGAAGCCATCGCTTCGAGTTGCAAAACTGGCCAGCAAGTATTTGAATTACCTCACTTCTTCCCCAGTTTATGCATTGTAAGATTTTGCTTTTTTTATGTAAATAGGAGACACCATTCTGTATTTATCTTTGTTAGTGAGCTCGTAAATAAACCTTTGTTCTGTTAGTGATTCTTTCTATATTCGTATCCCCAGTTTCAACTGTTGGTGTTGAATTCTTTTTGTTTATCATAATATCGAACCTGAAGAGGACCTCTCTCAGTTCGTAACATTGTGGCAACCTTGATTAGAATATATTTCGACACCATAACAGATTGAAACAGGGAGAATATTAAGAGCCAGAATGAGTGAGATGCTGAAAGAGATATTTGAGTTAGGTAAGCTTCTAGGTCTAGAGGGGAATGATCTCCATTAGTATGTAGAGAAGAAAGAAAGAGAAAAGTATGAGAGATGAAAGAGTGGCTGAGAGAGAAGTAATGAAAATGCAGCAAGAGAGAGAAATGTTGGTAATGCATTAGGAAGAAAGAGAGAAAGAACGTATGCATGAGTTGGAAATTGCTCGGTTAAGACAAAGTACCTGTAACAGTCGGACAGGAGAGAACGAAAACGGAGCTGATAGGTTAGGTATCAGTGCAGTGTTGAAATTAGTACAAAAGTTTGATGAGGAAGATGTTACGACATATTTCATGTGTTTTGAGAAGTTAATGGAAAGAGTAGGTTCTCCTAAAGAAATGTGGACTTTATATTTACAGTCAGTTTTAAGTGGTAGGGCACTTACTGTGTATAGTTGCATGTCTAAGGAGGAATGTGATGATTATGATATTGTGAAAGAAACTGTTTTTAACGCGTACAGGTTAGAACCGGAGGCGTACCATAGGAAATTTAGAAATTTGAGAAGGGATGAGAATATTACGTATGTAGAATATGGTAAGAAGTTAGGAAGGCTGTATTTTGATTGGTTAACTTCTGCTAAAGTTGAGGATTTTGATAGTTTAAAGAACTTAGCGTTGTTAGAAAACTTCAAAGATAACGTATCCCCTGAGATTAAGCTTCATATATAAGATAGGTGAGAAGTATCTTTTGCAGGAGCAAGTAGGTTAGCTGACGAATATAGTCTAACTCCTAATTTAAGTGTAAGTAAGAAACGAAATGATCCTTTGTCTGGTAGAGTACAAAGCAGTGAAGGTTTCAGTCTTAGTAATAGCAATGCGAGTAAAAGTGACTATTCCTGTTATACATGCGGAAAACCTGGTCATAAGTCTAAGGTTTGTAAGAGTAGAATGGCAACTAGTGGCTCAGAATTAACTTGTTTCCGATGTAATGGGAAAGGGCATTTATCGAGAAATTGTGCAGTAGAAAGGAAGGACGTTAAGAAAACAGTTTCTCTAGTTAACCTTTCGTCAAGTAGGAATGATGTGATGAGAAAAACTAGGAAATTTTTTGGTGAATTTCTGTCAGAAGGTGTAGTTTCCTCTCTTGGAGAAGTATTTTCGAGAGAAGTAGTCTTGCTTCGAGGCACAGGAGCTGCTGTCTCACTGATTAGGAGAGAGAGTGTGCCAAACAAGGCAGAAATCAATTTGGAAGAAAAAGTCACGTTAGGTGGATTTCCTAACACTTGTGTTCTTTGTCCTTTGTTGAAGTTGAACTTAGAAAGTCAGGTAGTGTCAGGAGAAGTGAATATGAATCCTGTTATGAGGGATATTCCAGTGCCTGAGATGGTAGTGACTAGGTCAGGTTTAGATACAGACGTAGACTACGGTCATAATTTGTTCGTGGATTCGAATGAGTGTGAGTTCGTGGATTCGAACGAGAGTGGGTTCGTGGATTCGAACGAGTGTGATAGAGGTGGCGAGGTTGATCTTGGCATGAGTGTAGCTGAGAAACCTAACTCTATCGTTGACAGTGATGGCCAAGGTGAAGGCGTAGCTGTTGAAAGTAACGTAGTAAATGTACCGGTATCTAGTACCAGTTACGGTGATAAATTAGGTACTACCTTTTTGGACAAGGATGAGCTAGTCAAGTTACAGAGAGAGGATGAGACACAAACCCGAATTTTTTAGTGTGAGCTGGATGACGATCTCGATGATGTGTGTAAGGAAATTTTTTTGTTTGAAAGACGAAGTTTTGTGTCTCTATGTTCGTCCTAATTCAGGTAGTAAAGGGAAAATCACAGAACAATTAGTAGTTCCTAGGAAGTTTTGTGAACTAGTTTTGAAGTTAGCACACGATGAGCAAGGACATTTGGGAGTAAATAAATCTTTCAAGTGTATAAGTAGAGCGTACTTTTGGTCTAAAATGAAAAATGATGTAAAGAGGTAGCTATGTTTTAAGCTGTCATGAATATCAAATTGCCGGGAAACCGATTCAAGTAATTTCCAGAGTTCCATTGTTTAATATTCCTTCAGTAGGCGAATCTTTATCAATATGATCGGACCTTTGTCTAGAAGTAAGGGTAGAGAAGATTACATAACTAATCTTGAGTATTATAAAAACAATTTAAGAGATTGTTGGTAACTAGTGAAGGAGAACGGGAGTCAAGGGGGGACTAAACAGAAACATGATCTTAGAGCAAAAAAGAAAAGTTTGTGTGTAAGAGATAAAGTTTTAGTACTAGTCCAGAAAGAAGGTTCCGCTTTACCTTATAAGTTTGAAGGTCTTTTTTCAGTGTTAGAGGAGAGGGGAAATATACATTATAGAATTAATATGGGTAAGAGTAGAGCAAAGTCAGTGAATGTAAATTTGCTTCAGAATTATAAAGAACGACCTGTACCGTGGACACCACCAGTGTTCGATGTGACAGTGTTACTGAGAGAAATTAGTTTTGAGAAAATGCAAGAGGCGTTTTAGTATTTCAAAGTTTTAAGCAGAGTTCAGAAAACAGAAAAAATAAGAGAGAAGGATAATGTTATAGCTAATAGCTTCTCTAGAGTTTTTAGAATGAGTACCCAAATGACCGTATTCACACAACCGAGTGGTTGTGTGAATAAAGAAGTGTTAAAGCTTTAAGCAGAATTGTTCCCCTGCTGTTTAATTCTTGTTTCTCTTTAGAAAATTTAAATCAGTTGATTTAATTTTTTTCTCTTTTTTGGGGGACGTGTAATGGTAATTGCTGTATAGCAAAGAAAGATAAAGGAAAGGAAAACGCATCTTCGAGAAATTCTGCAGCAAGGAGGCATTTGCGCATGTGTTGGAGGTGCCAGTTCTCATGATGGTTTTAGAATCGGCAGGAGTTTTGTGGAACTTGACAGGCGCCGACGTGACGTGAGGAACGCCGCGATTTCTGATGCAATACTTCGTCGAGAAATTATAAATCATTCCCGTCGTCTCAGGAGTCTGTGACGCTCGCCTCGATGGTAGCCCCGCCCCCCAGATTGCCGTATAAATACGACTGACGAAGGAGGAAAGCAGAGATCAGAGATCATCAGTTAGTCACAGAGTAAGAGATCATCAGTAAGAGCCACAGATCAGATTATCAGTGAGAAATCAGCAGCAGAGATCATCAGAGAGAGATAAGAGAAGAAGGACGAAGGGTCAGAGAGAAAAAGGCGCTCGTGAGTTTGATCGGATTCTGGTCAAGTCGTCGTCAGGAGTGGACGACCGAGATATTTTCGACGTTGAGCAAGCCTTGAGAGAAGAAACTTTCTACTGGAGATTTTGAGCCTGCCATTCGAGTATCAAGAATAGACTTTGCCTTCCGCAGTACGGAGTCAAGAAGACGACTAAAGTTCCACCGTTCTCCTTTGTGAAGCCATTGCTTCGAGTCGCAAAACTGGCCAGCAAGTATTTGAATTACCTCACTTCTTCCCCAGTTCATGCATTGTAAGATTTTGCTTTTTTTATGTAAAAAGGAGACACCATTCTGCATTTATCTTTGTTAGTGAGCTCGTAAATAAACCTTTGTTGTGTTAGTGTTTCTTTCTATATTCGTATCCCCAGTTTCAACTGTTGATGTTAAATTCTTTTTGTTTATCATAATATCGAACCTGAAGCGGACCTCTCTCGGTTCGTAACACGACTTCATAGAGTTCACTGGAAAAATACAGATTATCATCAGAAATTGTCGACATATAACCTTGTAAGAATAGCATAGACTTTCTTACAGTGAGAACGAGTGATAGGAAATGGAAGATCACGATTTTTTCCTTGGTTTGGAAAAGAAAATACTATTTATCTTGAGTCACTGTACAGAACCTAACATTATTACATCCAATGAAAGGCAATCCAGTGGTCCATTCATTCTGAAGACTTTCTGCAGCTGCGCAGTCTCTCTCTCTCTCTCTCTCTCTCTCTCTCTCTCCTTTATCATGAAAGACTATAAATCTACTATACAACGACGTTAGATGGTTTTACTATTGGGAGTATGATTCTTTGAAAAGGGATATAGTTCAGGTATAAGGTAGCGCTCTATGTTTTTGGTTTAGGTTTGTCTATTGGAGGAATTATTTTAATACAAACTTGTCGATAATATTTATATGATATAGAGAAATCTCTCTCTCTCTCTCTCTCTCTCTCTCTCTCTCTCTCTCTCTCTCTCTCTCTCTCTCTCTCTCTCCCTTTGATCCAAATTGTTAAACATTTCATATCAGACTTTGCCGTGTCAACGAGAATAATAATAAAGAACTTTAACGACCTATGGGAAAACATTAAAAAGCTCTTTTTTTAATTTCACAGAAATATATATTTTTTTTTATGACAGATTGATGTTGAAAGTCATGGGCAAGTGATATATACTTTGCTATTTTTGCTAGAATAAATTCGTCAGAACTTTGGGCTAAATTCTGAAATCTTGCCGTATTGATGGAAAATATATGAGTAGTCAGAAATACTTCAAAATTTCCATATTTTCTTTGATGATTTTGCTCTGTTAAAAATACAATATCATTTATGGACTGGTGACCTTGGTAGCTCTATTCCACATAAATTTATACACCAAATTCTCGAAGAATTAATTGTTTGATCCTTATAATTAAATACGATATTCTTAAAGGCTAAATAATTCTAAATAATAAATGGATACTTTTATTGACTTAATGATGAGGATGCTGCCCGGGGAAGCAAATATCCTCAAAATCCCAAGGGAATGGATTTTCAAGTCCTTATCTCAAACCTCAGTGATGCCATTAAAACTCTAATATCGCGACATTTCTATTTGATGGTTTTTTTTTCTTTAATTCTGACAACTTATTGTACTGTACTTTAACATAATCTCACAAGGATAATAAGTGAGAAAGGCTTTTTGCATATGAATTTTAAAGATGTGAACTTAAATGTACGAAATTGCTCCTGAGATCTGGTGTGATATAAAGATTCATTTCCATCACTGTAAAACTTGTGAAATAATTCAGAAGAATAGTCTCGTCATAATTTCCTGCTTCGGACTGAAAAACAACGTATATGCATATATACACAAATATATATAGATTTTCCTTCTGAGTCATTCTCACTCTCTGCCTGTAACATAAAAAATGGTTTTCCTCAGTGCTTTAAGCCTTGACCATTACAAAAAAAATAGAGAAATGATCTCTGATACCACTCTATTTCATTGGCCTTAATTCAGTTCGCTATTGAAACATAGCCTGTAAAAAAATTTGTTCATCAGCCAATTCAATCCACAGCCCAACCTGCAAAAGGAGAGCGCTTACGGGGTAATCCCCAGTCTCTGTAAGGCTCAACCGATCTGCAGTCTCGTTTACATGTAAATGTCTTTTACTATGCCGCATTAAAGCCTGTCTGTGTGTTTATAGTGTAGCCAAGAGTCGTTTAGGCATTGCAAGGGTTATTCTGGCATCATGATTTCCGGCTTTTATGCGGACGTCAATTGCCAGATTGTTGTGGAGGTCTTTTATTTTTAATTCTCTTCGTTATGTTGCGTGGCGTACTTACGAGTTCTTATTCTTCTTCTTCTTCTGGTTCACTTCGTTGTCACGGGTAATGTTTGAAAGGTTATCTGTTATATGGGCTAACCTTCATTTATCACTTGTTACGGTTGAGTTTCTTTTCTCATAGGAACATGTAATGTATTTATTTAGTTTTGGCTATGTCTCTCAGGAGTTTGATTTCGTTGTTTTGACATGGGAAACGTCCCGGGACTATGGGCAAGTTAAACACCACTTAATGATTTTTACTTATAATTAGAATAAGGTAATAAGTTCACAATTACACAGTTTACACACTACTACACTACACTGGAACAGAGTGAGAAGGAACACAGCCTCCCCGTATAAGGTCTGGTTCTTGACTAATATCTTCCCTAAGCTTTAACAAAATAGAATTGTTCTGGTTAGTAGACATGAGACTTTCAATCTATAGCTGTGATGTTGATGGTTACAACCGCTATGTCGTGTATCATCTTCACATGATCATGTTCTTTTAGGATTGCTCCCTTCTTGATTTGCAAGAGGGAGATGCAGATATCGCTCACCATGAGCAATAGTGAAATCCATTTCCTGCAAATATATTCTAAGCAGTAAACCTTATACAACAATGTTATTGACCTGTTGCACTTGGTCCTATCTTTTCCTTAAATTGTTTCTCGGAGTCACTAATGCTGATGAAGTATGGGAATCATTTACGTTACTGTTTTCCTTACTACTTGACAACTTTAAATCTTTAAAATTCTTTAAATGTTCTTCTGACCAAATGCCGGAATGTACTATTTTAATATGGTTCCAATGTGCAACAGTTTCATTTAAAGTTGATTCATGCATTAGCTTGAATTTATTTAACTTTAATCTTTCTATTACTCTATATGGACCTTGGAACTTAGGACTTACTTTAACATTAGGTCCTTCAACTTTGTGATTATGCACATATACTTGTTGACCTATTTTTAATTCTGGGACTGTTAATTTCTTATTGTAATACTTACTAGACTTTGGATGTAATTCCTTCAATCGAGACCTTGTGCCTTTTACTGTCTCGAAAGTCCGTCTTATTTTCCATGCAACGTAGTCTTCGTAATTATAAGTATGTCTTGGTGGAGTTGCTTCGTCTAATAAGGTATTTGGCATTCTTTTCTGATAACCATATAACAGAAAGTGTGGGGTTTCCCCAACAGATTCATTTACAGTGTTATTAATAGTGAACTGTACGTCTTCAAGCATTAAATCCCAATCTTCAGTCTGTGGAGTTACTAAAGTTTTCAGTACATCCTTTATCTTACGATTTGTTCTCTCAACTGCTCCATTAGAGCTTGGTTTATAAGCTGTAACCTGACACTTGTTAATTTCATAAAACTCACACAATTTCTTCAAAATGTCACTAGTAAATTCTCCTGCATTATCAGATAATAAGGTTTGAGGGCATGAATGTCTAGTAATTATTCTAGATTTCAGAGCTTCTGCTACAGTAGTTGCTTCTCTGTTTCTGACTGGAATGATCTCAACATATCAAGTCAAGTAATCTATGAAAACTAAAATCTGACGATTACCTCTAGTTGTGTTTGGAAATGGACCTACAAAATCCATTGAAACTACTTGAAACGGAGTTAATTCTAATGGATATTTCTCAAGAGGGGCTTTTACATTTACGTTACCCTTGTGTACGTTACAGATATGACAATTTTCAACAAATCTTTTAGCATAGCATCTTCATTGCAATTCGGCCAAAAATAGTTTCTAGTGACTGTTCTACATGTTTTCTTTATTCCAGGATGTCTTGACAACTTGTAAGAGTGTGTTAGTTCTAATACTTCTTTGGTTAGTGCGTTAGGTACATACAATCGTGAACAAGCATTCGGTTCATCTGATGTTTTATATAGAATTCCATTAATTAACTGCAATTAAGACTTATCATCCTCATTTTGGATTAATTTACCCACTATTTTTCTAATGTTAGCATCTTTTTGTTGTTCGATCTGAACTTTTTCTAAATCTAGATCTATGACCTGACAACTAAAACAGAAAGTATTAGTTGTGATTGGTTTCTCGTTTTCTTCTTGCGACCTTGACAAAGCATCTGCAATAGTGTTATATCTTCCTGGGATATATCTAAATTCTGGGGCAAATTCTAATACACTTATGAACCATCTGTTAAACTTCATATTATTTGTGAACGCTCTTTTCTTAAATAGATCACAAATAGGTTTGTGATCTGTAAGCACATTGACTTTATGTCCTAGCAATATATGCCTAAACTTACGTAATCCCCAATAAAGAGCTAAGCACTCTCGTTCGGTAGTGCTATAATTTCTTTCTGCAGCATTCAAAACTCTACTTGCATAATATACTGCTCTTATTCTGGTTTTTCCTTGTTGCATTAAAACTGCACCTACACCTGTACTAGAAGCATCGCAGGGTAAGTAAAATTCTTTTGAGAAATCTGGATACACTAAAATTGGATTTCTTGTCATCATTTCCTTGAGTGTTTGGAAAGCTCTTTCATGTTCTGGCTTCCATTCATAAATTACATCCTTCTTTGTTAAATCTGTTAATGGTTTGGCTATAGTGGCAAATCCTTTAACGACCTTTAACGAACGGCCGATAATAGCCGATCATCCCCAGAAACCTTCTTGGGGCTTTCAAGTTACTTGGGGCTGGATATTTTACAATTGCCTTTATTTTACCTTCCTGCATACGCAGTCCATTTTCACTGATGACATGTCCTAAATATTCTAATGATTTCATCATGAATTGACATTTCTTAATCTTTATCTTTAATCCTGCGCTCTTTAGTCTTTCTAACACTATTTCTAATTTCTTAAAGTGACTATCCAAGTCCTTACTAGAAATGACTACATCATCTAGGTATACTGAAACATCCTCTATGTCTCCTAAAATTTGGAGCATTAATCGAGTAAAGGTTAGTGGGGCTGATGTAAGGCCAAAGGGCATGACTTCAAACTGTAAATGTTCCTTATGAGTACTAAAAGCTGTTAAGGGCTTGGATTCTTCGTCTAAAGGTACTTGCCAATATCCACTAAGCAAGTCTAGTGACGTAAATATCTTTGCTCCACCTAATTGAGCTAACATGTCATTTATAACTGGCATTGGCATCCTATCTGGAATGGTGTGTTAATTTAATTTCCGATAATCTATTACCATTCTCCAAGTGCCATCTTTCTTTGGAACTAATAAGAGAGGTGAATTATATGGTGATTTAGAAGGTACTATTACACCATCTTGTTTCATTTCTTCAATTAACTGATCTACGATCGGTCGTTGACTGATTGGCAACTTATAGTTAGGGATATAAAATGGTTTAGTTCCATCTTGTATTAAAATCTTATGTTGCAAAGTATCTGTTCTGCCTAACTTATCTCCTTCTAAGGCAATGACATCTCTATACTTTTCCAATATTTGTAATAGTTTAACTCTATTCTGAGGAAAGTCTGTATTATTTACTTCTTTATTTAGAATTGAACTCGGTTCTGTGCTAGAGAAGAATGCTTTTTCACTTAGTGTTAGTAAAGGATTATTCACTACAATTCCTGTACAAAATTCTATACCAGGTCTTAGTATTAGTCTTTTGTCTGAAAAAATTCTGGACGTATGTCTCACAGTTATTACCCTTCATGTGAACTAGAGAATTGTCTATTCTAACAAAGTCAGGTAAGTTTTCATTAGTTAGCATTACGTCTTTTTCATGCAAGTCTTCGTCTGCTTTAGCCCTAAGACAAACTTTGGTTAGACATTGCGGGTACAAAACTACTTCTCTATTAAGCACAAATGTGACAGTATGGTCATCTGCAGTACTGATTAAACATATTTCTTCGTCATCTCGTATCTCTGAGAAATAACAGACATCTGTTTCATCCGAACTTTCATCCAGTAGTATTGTTGAGTTTAATTCACCCTTATTTATTGTTCCTAATAACAGGACTTCATTGATATATTTTTCTTCTTTATTTTCATCCATTATAAGATATGTAAAATCAATTTCTGATTCATCTTCATATATTTGTTCGCATGCATTAATATGTTCCGCGGCAATAAATTGTTCAGGGGCATTAAATTGTTCAGCTGCGTAAATTTGTTCAGAGTCAAAGCTCTGTTCAGAAGTCTGAGTATCAAGGCTTGCGTTGTTATAATTGGAATAACCACAATTTGCACAATTTTGTTCCGGCTTGTTATTTTGTGTTTTATTATCTCCGGAGCTCTGACTGTGGTTTGGGCTGAATGAATTTGGATTATTATTGTTTGGATTTCCTCTATACTGTTGAGGCCTATTTTTACTATTCTTGTTTGCTTGGAAAAATTTCCCATTACTATACTTTGGATTATTCCTAGGATCTTGTTTTCCCTGTTGTCTATGCTTGATATTTCTAAATCTGTCTGGGACACTATCTGTCTTTCCCTGGAAATTATTTCTATTCCTATTAGTGTTTCCATTATTTACAAAACCTGTAAATTCTTTTGCCAGATTTAGTCCCTTTTTACACATTTCCTTTTCCATAAATCTTAAAGCTGCTAGACTATCCTGCTTAGGATCAGGATCCTGTTTCTTAAAGACTCGTTTTTCTTCTTCCCCGATAGCGTCATATACTATACCATGAACTATGTAATTCAAAATCTCTTGCATACTGACTAAATCCTTTGTGTCACGACTAAATGCATCACGATCGCCAATAACTACGCCGGTTCGTTTCAAATCTGTGGTTAAGTTACGGATTGCATTTTCAATGTCCGTATGTAAGTTTGCGATACTATCCCCATCGTATTTCTGATGAAGGAAACGGGAGAGGTTATACCATTTATCCTGCTGATAAATTGGTTCCCACAATTCTAGACACACCTTCTTAAATTCAGCGAAGGTCGGAATCTCCTGAAACTTAGCGGACGTGAGAGTGCGGTGTGCATCCCCCTTTTCAGAACTAACATAGAGTAACGCTTCATCTATTTTCTTGCGTTCATCGGTAATTCCACTAGCTGAAATTCGACTTTCAGTCTCTGTTATCCACTGAGATACTGTATATGCTTCTAACTTAATTTTGTCAGGATGACCCCTTTCTACCCTACCGCAAAAGCGTGTAGCCTGTGTTATTACAGCGGCCTGTGCCATTCTAGAGTACCTAGTTTGTACTTGCAATGGGTTAGGAATGTTATTATGATTAGTAACAATCACACTAGTCGTGGGTCTATTTGCTACTGTCCAGCTCGGTATTCTGGTTGGACTTTCGCTATGTGATCGTCGTGGAAAATTATTTGTCTGAGTATTTAGTCTCGAGCGTCTGTCAGGAGTTGGACGTAGGCTATAATTACTCGGGTCGGGAGTTCTGCTTCTTTGTAACATAGTAATAATTTCGTTAAAGTTTCTATTCATATCATCAGCTTAGCCTAGATACAATTTAAAAAAATAGATGCATTGTTGTACTTACATTATCTTCATTATGGAGTCTGTCTTCCTTTTGCAATCCCTATATAATCTACATAAAACGTTCTTATTTCCTAGTGTTTCCTTCCTTCAATCTGGAAAAACATTAACATTAGTATATGCCGTTATTCCTTATTCACACCACTGCAATTTATGAATTGAATGACAATATCTTTATTGTTCTAGATTTATCACAATCAATGAAGCAAAAAAAAAATTATTTTCTCTTACAACTTTACGGCAAAGAGAGATTTTATCTCAAAATTACTTGTTATGAACTATTTTACAAAAACATTTTTATGTTATTGCAGTGTGAGAATTTTCTATTTTGATTTATTTTCAGACGTTAATCTATCAGGATACTTTAAACTTTTCTTCTTGTTGCTGATTGCCGATCACTTCTGCGTCGTTGTCCGTGCGCTGCCTCCGTCGTCGTTCACACCACGGTTGCAGTCCTCTGAGCTGCCTTGTCCATGGGGAAAAATCGTAGCGATGTATGGAGAAATGGCGCTATCTCAGGATTTATGATAGTTTAGCGCTCACAGTTTGATTGAAGAAATCCATCGTCAGTCCTCGCTGCGTTGTATTCAATCTTCTTTTATCCGCCTTAATGCGTTTTTTTTTGCGTATTCCTTTGTCGAGTTTATGGCTTAGGAATGCGGCTATCCTAGTTCAGTATTCTTCGTAGAATTTCACTGCGTTTCATCGCTCAGTTTCGTTCGCCCTTTCAGCAGAATCGGAGTGTTGTTATGTCTACACTGTTCGGAGTTTTCATTATTTTTCGTTGCCCTTTTTCTTTTTCTTCGTTCTTCGAGTTATTGAACTCGGAATTTCTTCTTTTTAATTGTATAGTTCGTGCCTGGTTTTCTTGTATGTTTCTGAAGCTTAAGTATTAGCGCTCTTTTATTGGCCGTTTTATATCTTCCACTCTGTTTAACTTTTCCACTGTGAGTGTGTGTGTGTCTTTATATCGGTGTTTTTTTTTGCACTTAGAATCCCACTACCGCTGTTCACCACTTATGTTGTGGTTGTCTTTTTATTTTTAATTCTCTTCGTTATGTTGCGTGGCGTACTTACGAGTTCTTATTCTTCTTCTTCTTCTGGTTCACTTCGTTGTTACGGGTAATGTTTGAAAGGTTATCTGTTATATGGGCTAACCTTCATTAATCACTTGTTAAGGTTGAGTTTCTTTTCTCATAGGAACATGTAATGTATTTATTTAGTTTTGGCTATGTCTCTCAGGAGTTTGATTTCGTTGTATTGACATGGGAAACGTCCCGGGACTCTGGGCAAGTTAAACACCACTTAATGATTTTTACTTATAATTAGAATAAGGTAATAAGTTCACAATTACACAGTTTACACACTATTACACTACACTGGAACAGAGTTAGAAGGAACACAGCCTCCCCGTATAAGGTCTGGTTCTTGACTGTCTTTCTCTAGCACTTCAAATGAAGTTTCGACCTAACTACTTCAATTAGCTCCTCCTCAAATGTCCTTTAGGACACCTCCTACTTCTTCATGAATGGCTTTCATTACTTCCGGTGCCACCTCTAGATTCGTCTGATTGGTTTCGTCCCTCGACGGTAACCACCCACTGAAAGAGTCAAAGTTCAACTTTTCTGGTGAGGTTAGCACCTTACTGTTTAGGAAAACAAGTGCCAATGTTTTGGTCTGGTTTACTAAACTGCTATTCGTGCAATCTTATGCTGCATACATCTACTCCCTTTTCTACCTTCACTTCTGGTAGATCCTTCATCACTCTACTTTTACTACACATATTCTACCAGTGGTTTTCCTAACTAAATTTTCCCTAGCTATTTCTAGACAGACTCTTGTTGTTTCCTAACAAGATAATGTTCTTTGCGGTGAGATAACAGATGTTGATTTCATATTATCGCGTGACATAAAACATTAAAATGTTTTGCTTAGTGAAAAAAAAAATGAGAGTAAAAATAAAGATGCAATAGTTCATCATGATGGTGTTCTGCGTAAATATAAGATTGCTTTGGTATCACCTTTGTGAAAAACGGTCGAAATTTGAGTTACAGCCGTCGTTAAGACCAAATAAAAAGGCAGTACATTTTTCCAGGCTGTCCTACTGGTACTTCGAGAGTTACTCTGCATTATGCTTTTTGGGTAAAGCGAGCCATGGGGTTTTAGATTCCGTTTACCATTACGTTGCTCATAAGGTATTGCCGTTCTCGATACTAGAAAAGTAAACAAACCAAAATGGATTAGGTGTCCTTATTGCTCAGTGAATGGCATATGGACAATTTCATCACTTTATTCTATTTCTCTCCTCTGCTAAGTTGGGCAACAAACCTACACATTGGAATGAAACTAACTTACGTTTAATTTACAAAAGGTGGATATAGCTCATTTAATGAAGTGCCCATTCATATTATCGTTCTGCAGTCAATGATATTTTGTACAGATTTCTAAAGGCAAGTAAAGAGTTGATGAAATGAATGGATATCGTACTGAAGAACTACTCATTGGTCACAAAGTCATTTTTACTCTTATTCAACATTTTATTCAAACATTTTTGAGCTCCTTCGTTGACTTTAGTTGACATTTCTCATAATAGTACTGTAAGTGTTGTGATTGTGAATATACCGTTATCAAAATTGTTACTGTGCGTCGTACTGAATATAAAAATATGCTAATTATCGTCCTTAAGGTCAATATTTATTAGAAATGCCTAGTTTTCCCGGGGGTGATCTAACGGAATAAGTCATAAAGTGCCAAATATTATTTTTTTTCCTTCCCGTTAGACCTTATGAATTTGTAATGATATTTCCAAAGCTAAGACGCAATATAAAGGGTTCTTTATGGATGATACATTAAAGAACTATTTTTGCTGTTATAATTTGCCTATATTCTACTGTTTTTCAAAGGACGATTATTGATCGTTAATTTTTTTTATAATCACGTTCCTACATACAAAGCTTAAAGTCCTTGATAGAAATGGTTTTCCATGGATATAGATTATAGATTTATAATCTGAGGACTCCAAATGTCCTGTTCCCTAAACAGTTATTGGATTATGTACCTCGCAAAGCCAATTACCTCACTACCAGATGTCCATGAGTTGGGCTGATCACCTCAGTCCTCTAAATATAATACATTTATTGATTTATGTCGTTCCAAAGCCAAATAACTAGATGTCGGGTGTCATGCAGAGCACCATATGTTGGGCTAATCGCCTCAATCCTCTAAATATATGGCAGTATTTACTGCGCACACATATGATAAACCGATACCCATTGCTAGCTAATGCTTCATAATAATGAATGACTTGGTACATCATTCTACTCTTTTATAGTTATTTGTGCTATACTCTACATTTGCAAAGTAAAAATATATTTGTCAGGTATTAGCTTAAATGCTCAACTAATGTAAAATAATTAAGATGTAAAACTCCATGTTAGCTTTTTCTCAAACATTGAGAACCGCAATATCAAACATAAAAAGATTAAATAAACATCACCAGAAAAATTCATTGTAACATCCGGCAGTAACATTCATAATGAATGCACATGAGACAGACTATAAATTTCTGAAGAAGGTTTCAATGATTTATCAACTTCCGAGTCTCTCGCCGCATCAATAACATATACAACAGAGTTTCACTCTAATTGTTATCTGCCTAGTTGTCAATGATACTGTTCTATGATAGATTTTTACTCTTAATTATTAATGAGGTAGAAAACCAGAGACGATTACTTTGCGCCAGATCGATTTTTTATTTTGGGGAGGGGGGGGGGGGGGTCAGACGAAAAATAGATACTTTATGGGATGTGATACGCTGTTCTGAGCCTTCAAAAGATAGGGAAACTCAGAGAGAGAGAGAGAGAGAGAGAGAGAGAGAGAGAGAGAGGAGAGAGAGGAGAGAGAGAGAGAGAGAGAGAGAGAGAGAGAGAGAGAGAGAGAGAGAGAGAATAGCCCTCTTGGTGAAAACTTGAGACTACTACAAAAAAATTTCAAAATATTCTAAATCTGGCTGTTCAAAGTTTCTTTAAAATATTTACATGATACTGGATTATTTAGTGTAATAAATAAATAGCATGCCTCCAGTGTATATGTTGGCATGCGTGCACATACGTGGAAACGAGAGAGAGAGAGAGAATCAAGTCTCAGGAGAATGCTGAAGACTAGAAATCGTCAGGAGGAATGGAAGCAATTTTGCAAGCACGAATTATGGAATCTCTTAATTCCTCCCTCATGCGGGACCGAGGGAGGAATTAATACATATTCCACCAGCATTGTAATTTCACATTCCAGATAACCATGCAAGCTATTTCATATTATCATCATTATTGTACATTATCTTCATTATCCTTATCCCTCCTTTCTCCCTGTTTTTGTAATGTCCTTTTAGAATCGCTTTACATACCAGATATCATGCTATTCATATAATACATGTGGATAATCTGCTTTCCAGTGGTGGAGCAATATGGCGTGAGCATAGTTGTAGCACTGTATGTTTAATCCGTTTCCTCAACGTGCAAAGTATTTTCCATATCTTTGCTCTATGGAAATGTATATGTAATCTCCGAATAATATCTTTTATCAGTAGTAAAGCTTTCATTTGTAATGTCGATTCTACAATTCTATTACGGTTACCAGGATTCCATATAATCACCTTACAAAGATTCTCAGCGACACCTTCAGACAACTCTCTTAATACTCTTGAATTCATGAGTGAAATTCCGTCCTAAAAATTGATTTAAATTAGAAAATGGTTAAAATATGTTTAAGTTTCGTTCATATCAATTCTCTCTTTTCCTGTGGACTTCTCATGAAAATACTTCTCATGGAAATTAGTTGCGAATTCTAAGGAAAAGTTATCTTCCCACTTCTGACAGATCCCATGAATTAGTCTTATTTTGAAAAATACATAATATATCATTAATATCTTTTGTGATTCATATGAAAAATCATGTGTTTAGAGATATTGTATCTAAGTATTTTGAAGGGATTCTTCGTTGGGACATGAATTATAAAGATGGCTCTTTTATTTTACAGAGGATTACTAA
This sequence comes from Macrobrachium nipponense, assembly GCF_015104395.2. Lineage (NCBI taxonomy): Eukaryota > Metazoa > Arthropoda > Malacostraca > Decapoda > Palaemonidae > Macrobrachium > Macrobrachium nipponense. The sequence goes on along the minus strand of NC_087201.1, from coordinate 151,796,025 downwards.
GGTCTTAGACACATATGTGCATACACACACACACACACACACACACACGCACACACACACATACACACACACACACACACTACACACACACACACACACACACACACACACATATATATATATATATATATATATATATATATATATATATATATATATATATATTGGCAGCAGGCAAACTAAGTTTGGTAACATTTTTTCCTCCCTCTCTCACTCTCTCAGACATAGGCAATAGCCTTCCTCTCTCGATACCCAATCTCTCTCTCTCTCTCTCTCTCTCTCTCTCTCTCTCTCTCTCCATCCATCTTCCCCTTCATCATCTAAGGTAACCAAATCAGAGTTGGAACTACAAAACTAGACATTTATTGGAAGCAAAGTACTAATTGAATAACTCAGATTCTTACAGGATAATTAAATGGAATGATAACTCAAAGTTCAGATAACGCAGAAAACCCCCTGGTATTTTAATAGTCTTAATCAGTAATTAGTCACACCATTCCTCCAAAGAATAATTCCCATTCTCCTCCAATTAAAGTTTCCTCCACTAGAACACAGTCCCCCTTACTAGATCCGCCAGTTTAAGAGAACAGAAGAACACACTAGTGAGCATACACAATTGTAAGGACAAATTCAAAAGATTAAATGAAATAAAGCATCTTTACAAAATATAAAAAAAACAGACAAGCCAGAACTTTGGCTAACGCACAGTAATTCTTACCCATTGCAGCCCAGAATCTCACACACAGAAATAAATATATAACGTCCACAGAGCTATCCGCTCTTTCTCTCCAAGGCAATTGTCTCCATTGTTTTGGTTAATTCATGCCACAATGAACGGGCATAGCTCGTACCTACATACGAACTCACACTCAAAAGTTCGGAACGCATACGCCCCAGGTAACTGGTTGCAGCCAGTTTTCAAAGGCACCTTGAAGAAGCTCTCATGGCAAAGAGGTAAGGATCACACCATCCCAAAAAAGTTTTCAGCATTCTCAAGTTGAGATGTCTTGTCACTTGGACTCGTATTTGAATTCACATTCACATGCTGGCACTCGATATACACAATGCAGTGTCACGAAGCACGTAGAAGGACCAAATAAATAAATAAAAAAAGAAAGAAGACGAACATCCTTTACAATCTACATTCACATCGTAGACACAAAAATAATTTAGGGAAAGTGATTACGCTGCGCAAAAGAGATAACTAAAATCATTCAGCGCAAAAGATGGCGAATGGCAGGTCTCTCATTTTCGTCATACGATCTATACTTATACAAAGACCATTTCGCTCACTCTTTGTAGATTGAACTGCTTGACCTTTATGTATATTTATCACTGGTGCATAGAGAACGTTTATGACTTTTCTGGAGATTTAGAATATACTGAAATGCATTTACGAGTTAATCGGCGTAAACAAAGTAGATCATATTGCCAAAGGGACATTACCTATATTATATGATTAACAAGAACAAGAACAACAACAACAACAACAACAACAACAACAATAATAATAATAATAATAATAATAATAATAATAATAATAATAATAATAATAATAATAATAAAAATAATAATAATAATAATAATATGTGGCGCCGTGGTAGGGGGTGTTAGGTCGTCAATTTACTAGTTAAGCAACATGGGGGCTGGTCAGTCGTTGGATGGGTGACCGCTCTCCTTGGCGTAACTCAGCAATGATGGAAAGAAATGAAGAATTAAATAATAATAATAAATGGAACCTCTGGCAACAGAGGAGCTTCATCCGGCAGCCAGGTATTCAGCATAATTGAAGGGGAAGACGGTCATGTACTTGAAGGTCGTCATCCAGCAACTGACCACCACAACGACAGTAACCAACAACCAGAGACAGGAGCTACAGAAGCAAACCAGAAGAAGAAATGGACAAGAGAAGAAAATAAGGAAATATGTAGATGCTACATCAGAAGCAACCCGACAGAGAGAGGATATAGAAGAAGGTTGGTCAACACCTGGAATGAGAGGAATAACACCCCCCAAACAGAGCAGAGACTGGCAGACCAAGTAAGGAACATCAAGAAAAAGGACTGGCTCTCCACAACAGAAAGAGAGGAACTGGAAATGGAAATAACACACGGCAACGAATTACAAGAACACACACGTAGGAACACCGGCGAAGACAATGGATGAAGCCAGATACAGAGAGAACAAAGATCCCCTCCATGAAATCTACAACACCAAGAAAATCAGGGAGAAAACAAGTGAGGTCAATGAAATAATGAGACTAATACACACCACCAATATCACAGAAACAAATAACTTGACATATGCAGGAGCAAGATTATTAGCAGAACTGATGAGGACACGAACACCAACACCACCAGCACAACCAACCAACAGAAACCAAATCAGCAACCGCCTTGGAAAAGGAGCCTGGAAAAGCAAATCATGGTGATGAGATCTGACTTGAGTAAACTGAAAAAGATGGCAGAAAAAAGGCTAAGAAGCAAGAAAACAAGGGAGGAATTGAACGAGAAATACAAATTACAGGAGAGGGTACTAAACAACACAATAGAAGATGTAAAACAGAGGCTTAAAGTCAAAGCACATAAGATCTAACGATATATGAACAGGAATAAGGGATACCAACAGAACAAACTGTTCGGAACCAACCAGGAAAGACTATACAGCCAACTAACAGGGGAAGACAATCACCAAGAAATTCCTGAAGCCGAACAAGTAAGAGACTCTGGGAAAACATCTGGATCAATCCGGTATCACACAACAAACATGTAACGTGGCTCCAGGAAGTCAAGGCAGAAGAAACAGGGAGAATAAAACAAAGGTTCATTTACATCATGATAGACACAGTCAGACACCAACTAAAGAAAATGCCCAACTGGAAAGCCCATGGTCCCAATGAAGTCCATGGATACTGGCTCAAAAACTTCAAGACAATACACCCAAGAATAACAGAACAACTCCAGTATTGTATCACAAACCGCCATGCGCCAAAATGGACGACCACAGGAAGAACATCCTTAGTCCAGAAAGACAAGAATAAGAGAAACAGAGCCCAGTAACTACAGGCCTATTACCTGCCTACCAATAATGTGGAAGTTGCAAACAGGTATCATCAGCGAAAGGCTATACAACTACCTAGAGGATACAAAAACCATCCCCCACCAACAGAAAGGCTGCAGAAGGAAGTGTAGGGACACAAAAGACCAACTCCTGATAGACAAAATGGTAATGAAGACCAATAAGAGAAGGAAAACCAACCTAAGCTTGGCATGGATAGACTATAAGAAAGCGTTCGGCATGATACCACACACATGGCTAATAGAATGCCTGTAAATATATGGGGCAGGGGAAAACACCATCAGCTTCCTCAAAAATACAAGGCGCAACTGGAATACAATACTTACAAGCTCTGGAATAAGACTAACAGAGGTTAATATCAGGAAAGGGATCTTCCAGGACGATTCACTGTCCCCACTACTCTTCGTAGTAGCCATGATTCCCATGACAAAAGTACTGCAGAAGATGGATGCTAGTTACCAACTCAAGAAAACAGGCAACAGAATTAAACATCTGATGTTCATGGACGACATCAAGCTGTATGGTAAGAGCATCAAGGAATATATGCAGAGACTCAAGGCGATACTCAAGTCAAAACTCAACGCCGGAAATATGATAAAAGCCATAAACAAATCAGAAAACTAGGAAACATATGACAATACACAAAGCACTACACCCAAGAGCAAATACGGACAGACTATACATAACACGACAGGAAGGAGGGAGAGGACTACTGCATCAACATCGAGAACAGAGCACTGGGGCAATATCTACAAACCAGTGAAGACGAGTGGCTCAAGAGTGCATAGGAAGAAGGATTGATAAAAGTAGACGAAGACCTAGAAATATAAAGAGACAGGAGAATGACAAACAAAACAGAAGAATGGCACAACAAACCAATGCACGGACAATACATGAGACAGACTAAAGAACTAGCCAGCGATGACACATGGCAATGGTTACAGAGGGGAGAGCTCAAGAAGGAAACTGAAGGAATGATAACAGCGGCAGAAGATCAGACCCTAAGAACCAGATATATCCAAAGAACGATAGATGGAAATAACAACTCTCCCATATGTAGGAAGTGCAATATGAAAAATGAGACCATAAACCACATAGCAAGCGAATGTCCGGCACTTGCACAGAACCAGTACAAAAAGAGACATGATTCAGTGACAAAAGCCCTCCACTGGAGCCTGTGCAAGAAACACTAACTACCTTGCAGTAATAAGTGGTACGAGCACCAACCTGAAGGAGTGATAGAAAACGATCGGCAAAGATCCTCTGGGACTATGGTATCAGAACAGATAGGGTGATACGTGCAAATAGACCAGACGTGACGTTGATTGACAAAATTAAGAAGAAAGTATCTCTCATTCATGATGCAATACCATGGGGCACCAGAGTTGAAGAGAAGATAGGGAAAATAGAAATAAGAAGGATATGGGATATGCCAGTGGAAATTGTACCCACAATCATAGGAACACTAGGCACGATCCCAAGATCCCTGCCAAGGTATCTGGAAAAACTAGAGGCTGAAGTAGCTCCAGGACTCATGCAGAAGAGTGTGATCCTAGAAACGGCGCACATAGTAAGATGAGTGATGGACTCCTAAGGAGGCAGGATGTAACCCGGAACCGCACACTATAAATACCACCCAGTCGAATTGGAGGACAGTGAGAGACAAAAAATATATATATATTATTATTATTAATTAATAATAATAATAATGAAATAATAACTAATAATAATAATAATAATAATATATATTATTATATTATATTATTATTATTATTATATTATTGATTATTATTATTATTATTATTATTATTATTATTATTATTATTATTATTATTATTATTATTATTATTATTATTATTCTTTTCTCTCCTTCAATTGAAATATGTGCTAAAAGCAGGTCGATTTTTTTAATATGTAAAGGCTAGTGTTCTGGACTGGAATATAAAGCATCTGACCTTCGCTGTGTTAGTCTTCGGAAAAACAAGTAATAATTTTTACACTAAATATACCATATAATAGAATATATGGAAAATTTTTACAATAATAATTCAAAGTAAGAATGTTTTAGTTATGTTATAATGGATACTAATTGCTAAGACTGATCATGAATTTCCACTTGCATTTTAATTACCGAAATGGCTTCCTTGACGAGATATCTTTAAATCTTACTGATGCTCAACGAAACTTTTTTGTTGGCAGAGGTTTCTACCAACAGATCACAATGTAGTCATGTGTTCTACAGATATTTTATCAACGTACAGGAATATTCAGAAAAGTAATTAAAAAGTTTGATAATTATACTGTTAAAAATACTAAAGGCTTTATTAGACAATTTTGGCCAAATCTGTTAAACTACAGTTGACATTGAAAAGCATTAGATTATTGAGCTGGCGTATATAACCACATAAAGTGACTCATGCTTGACAGAAGGTAAGTAAAAGGCAATACTCGAGTAAATTGAATTCTTTGAAAGTATGGAAATTGAAAAGGAACTTATGAAGGTTGTAATACAAAGGCAACAAAATAAGAGGAAAGAGAAGAAACTGGTTATCACATAAGCCTAGTGAAAAAAGTAACTATATTTAAACATAGCTACACACACACACACACACACACACACACACACACACACATATATATATATATATATATATATATATATATATATATATATATATATATATATATATATAAGGCCCATTAAAACACTCTGGTTTTAAGCTAAGGAATATATTTCGGTTGACTGACTCCCACCCTTATAGTCCATAGCTTTAATAACTAGTGTTTCATGGGCCTTTTATACTTGAGTCGTATCCTTTTTCAACAGAATTTTTTATTTATTTACACACACACACACACACACACACACACAACACACACACACACTATATATATATATCTATATATATATATATATATAAAATATAAAATATATATATATATATATCTATATATATATATATATATATTATATATATTTATATTATATATACAGACACTTATCTTTTTTAATGAAGTCCATCGATATTCTATATAAGAAATAATGACAAGCTAATCACCAAACTTTCTTAGAGTGGAACTAAATTCTTTTCCCTTGCATCACTGGAGATGAAAATTAGCTTCCTCCCTCTGCTGGAGTTCCTCCGAGCAAAACAAGGCAATATCCCAATTGTGAAAGTTAAACTCAATTGGAGTCTCGCAATGAAATTCTCTCCTTTCAAGTAGACTCGTGAAGAGCCACAAATTTCCCCTGCCACCTTTTGAAAGACATTCCCACTAAATTACGTCTCTTCTACTCTTTATTATAAGATGTGATGCGTTCAATGTCTGGTAATTTGTCTCCTTTCCTTTTTTTGAGTTTCCCATTTATAATCGCGCTTTCTTTGGTCTTCGTATAGAAAGTGGGAATAGGTTGCACATCCGTAGGACAATACTTCTTAAAAAGATGTCATGTATAATATGAAATCTACTGAAGAGCACTGAAACAATAATGCATTGGTAATCTATTGAACTACTGCTCAGTTACGAAACTTCAGTATGAACAATTCTAATCACAACACTGCATTACTTCCTGGAAGAAAACTGTTTATTTTTTTTATATTACCATAAATATTAATCTTATGTCACCTACTTACCTAAAAACAAAGATTCAACATTATGGTTAAAGAATAAGTTTTTCCGGGAAGAACCTTTAGAAGTTTCTTGATGACCATTAACACCTGCAAAGCTTCACCATTTCTCGTTTACTCAGTCAAGCGTTTTTGTGATGCGAATTTATACTAATTTTCATACAATAACATTCATTGCCAGGCAATAAATATTAGAAGGTCAAACCTGATAACTTGTGATTTATTTCAACATTGGGAGAAATTGATAATTAATATTTCATTTTGCTATTCATCAATTTATTTTTATCTCATGTAACCAAGCTTTATTGAATGACCTGTATTACAATGTTTAATGTGATGAATCAAAATTAAAATTCCTCTATTATAACAACAGGAGGCATGGTATTGATAACTAGCCTGTATTGAGGAAGCAGTAATATAAAGTCCATTTTAAAGTAAAGTTTTTGTATATATTACAACCCAGACGAATACTATTTCCGATCTCACATGAACTTAACGAGACCAACGGTTACACATTATAAAGATTGAAACTTAATGCTTAATAACTAATTACAGAAGACCAAAAACCAGAGGCAATGTTATGAAAATGGCAAACGTGAACCGAAATACTGGTTAATAATAAAAAAAAATAGAACATAGATTATAACCGTAGGTTTTTATACACAATTATTATCCAAGCCCTTAATTCGTGATAATGATGTAACTGAACTATACAACGTTCATAAAAAAGATAAAGATATATTTTGGGTAGGGTGAATATTTAAACCAATCAACATAAAAAAAAAGACAATTTTACCTGGGGCAAACCGAACAGGATGTAAGGTATGTAAGGTGTAAGGTATGGTACTATACACACTTGATAACAGTCCTGTAGAAAGGGAGGGCACAGAAATTCGGTGTGAGCAAATAATGGCAACGAGCGATAGCAGCAGTCGTTAGAAATGCATTCCCATTTCAATGGAGATCTGCGTCAAATGGAAAGCAGCATCTGGACCGCTCGTAAAAATAGTCTGCCTTTCTCACGCCTTCGTCGTTCTGTGCTCGAACTTGTCTGGGAAATGCAGCTCTTGAGTTCATTTTTTTTTCTGTTGTTGACAGAGTGAAGGTACAAAAATTTAATTATTTCCACTATCATTGTATATATAACGATAGAGAGAGAGAGAGAGAGAGAGAGAGAGAGTTTTGTAGACATTAGGTAACCAAGAATAGGGTTCGAGCCTTTCAATTATTTTGATAAGATAAACTGGTATTGCAATTTCAATGCAAGAAGCAACTGCACAGCATGACTTATAAAACAAATGAAATGCAGTTTCGAATAATACTTAAATCAGATGATTGTATGAAGATTTAAAAGCTGTCTGTGGAATTTACCGGGGAAAAAATATATGTCGAGGATGACTCAGATTAATGGATCTTGAATTTTATAGCACAATAAAATTAATGTAACGAATATATCAACACCTATAACTTGCAAGCCTTGCCGAAGAATAAATAATAATCACAATAATAGGAAGAAACTGAGGGAAGATTTTCGTCACAGCAAAGTAATGGACAAGAAAGAAATTTTCATCGCAAATAACACACTCCACTTCCTTCCATTGCCCCTGACTTTCCAACGTTTGGAATCATAAAGGATTGGGGTTTCCAATCTTCAACTTGACTGAATCAGGGTTTAGTATTGTCTACCAACCCAGCGTCTCTTGACCTGTTTATCCTGTGTCTTTGTTCGATGTTTGTTCTGCTCAGTTAATTGTTCGGCTTAGTTTGCTAAACCAACACATTCCACATTTACTCAGGAAGTCGGCAATTCTCGTGTTGCTCACCTCAGTGGCTCTTTCTCTTTATGCATCGGGAATTTATTTCATTGTTTCAGTTTCCTGGAGTTCTTCATTTTCTGTTTTAGGAGAAGAGTATAAATGTGAATTCCTTGAGAGTTTAATGTTACTCTCATGTTTCGGCATTGCCCTCGTCTTATCTCCTTCAAGGCTGACCTATATCCTCGACCTTCGATTAGAAAAATTAATGTCAAATAGGAAAAGGCATCTCATATATCCATATTTATTGTTATATACCCACATTAACAAATATTAAAATAGAAATTACGGTCAAAGTGAACAGATCGCCCTTTGAGTGTATTAAAACTAACGGACTAAGATGACAGTTCAGTACACTGTGATTGTTGAATGCGCAACCAATCATTCAGGAACAAATATCACTTCGTATACGGTAATAGGGATTCTGAAAATACCAGCGATGAATATTCAATATATTATTCTTTATATTATAGTTTACTGTACTCATGAACTTTTTACTCGAGTGGAGGTTTATTGTAGTAATAATCTTCTAAGAAGCATGGAAGTTTCTGAATTTTTGTGGATAGGGAATATTTCTCTAGCTAAGTATGTTTGCCATAAGCAACAGATTTCAATGGGATTCAGGAAGTTAGTCGATATAAAGTATTTGTGTTAAATCACCTGCATACTTATATTAAACAATGAGGAATCAAACTATCTTGGTATGTCCAAAGAAAAATATAGTAATAAAAATGAAAAATGGAAATACGATTGGAAAAAAAAAATTAATGTACAGAGATATAGGTGTATATCATTCGGAAACGCACTTTGGAAAGAGAGAGAGAGAGAGAGAGAGAGAGGAGAGAGAGAGAGAGAGAGAGAGAGTGGGGGGGGCGTCAGAGAGAGAGAGAAAGAGAGAGAGAGAGAGTGTGTGTGTGTGTGTGTGTGAGAGAGAGAGAGAGAGAGAGAGAGAGAGAGAGAGAGAGAGAATAACACCAGTTCAGTGTTTAATATTTTCTGGCGCATTTAGCCGGGATCTTTAGGGGCACGGGATTTAGCAGGTCCAAAATATAAACAATGTGGAAGCAAAAACTTGAAATAAAATCAAACCATTTGAAGTTGGAGTTAGACGAAAATGCTTCATAAACAGCATTACAGATTATTAGTTTTAAGTTCCATCTACAGACATTTTACGTAACTGTCGGACGATAAAGAAAAAAAATCCGAAAAGAAAATAAATAGCGAAGGAACATCAAGAATTAAACAACTAGGAAAAATATATATTGTTATATGTAAACGAACGTACCCTGAAGGCGCCCTACGATGGAAACAAAAAGAAGAAACGGGAAGGTTGCTCGTAATATCACTGGAACCAATGATAAAGCTTGTTTGTATGTGTGTGTGTGTGTGTATACATATATATGGCAATAAGTAGTAGATACTGCTTCATAAAGGGTTTCAAAGGGACCAGTTTTCAAATAGGAATATGGATAGATAGGATATCAGGTTTTTTCTTTTATCGGTCACGTTCGTGCATACTCAAAGCGAAGCGCGATACCGTGTGCGAGTTCAGGTAAGGCTCTCGACACCCTCTCAATTCAGGCGATCAGTGGAAAGGAAGCGAGAGACAGAAACGCAAATAAAAAATATTTGATAAGAAACACTCACTGGCGGCCCCACAATGCTTCCTAAATGTTTATGTATTTGTCTGCACATATCTGCATCCACCGTTCATAATATCTGAGTTTCCTAGCTTACCTGCAACAGAATTCAAATCCATTTTACTTTTAATTATAGCAAGGTAGGTCTCTGAAGAGGCGGTGGAAGTTTTCCAGGCATATTTTTTTATTTTTTATGAAATGAGAAGGATAGATGAACAATCTCTCTCTCTCTCTCTCTCTCTCTCTCTCTCTCTCTCTCTCTCTCTCTCTCTCTCTCTCTCTTTCTGTATCTGTGTATCTTTGTGGTGTCGAAAACTTTCACTTTCGCAAATTAAACTTTAGGTTGGTGCGTGGATGCTCTGCAGTGCATTCGGCAGATGGATCGCTCTTGCTGTTGTCTGGGAGTCATTATTCATGACACTAATTAGCGATGACCCAATTAACTTACTTGCTCTGAAGTTCACTGGGTCTTAATATGCTCTGACTTGTATTCGAAATCAATAAATCGTATGTATGTCATATACAAAATAGAATAGTTTAATAACAGCCTAATGTATTGTTTTCGATTCTTTTACAAATTCTAATATATAGGTTCCTCTCAGACACAGTAATATCAAACGAACTATCTGACACTATAAACTTACATTCGCACCTACTCTCTCTCTCTCTCTCTCTCTCTCCTCTCTCTCTCTCTCTCTCTCTCTCTCTCTTATACGACGAATGAATTAAACATATATTTGTGCTCATTATAAAGAAAAGGTTGGATGCGAAACTTTCGCATTAGTATTACCCCAGCCTTTGTGCCTAGGGAAAATTCCACGTCTTTCTGAACTGAATGAGAAAGTTACTCGTCCCTTTTTTTGAATATTATGATCACTAAAGATTTGATTTTATTGAGTAAGATAGTGGCTATAAATTTAGATTTCTTACTGGGAACGAATCTCTGTAAGGCTCTTATACATCAGTAAAATGCGCCGAAGTTTCTTCGACACAATCCAGTTCTCTGCAATGCGTATAAGCCACGGCCCATGAAACTCTCAGCCGTGCCCCACGAAGCTTTCAGCCACCGCCAGGTTAAGGTTTGTGATGTTGGCGCCTATGCGATGACAGATGCACAATTATGACCAACTTCAACCTTAAATCAAATAAAATCTTATGAGGCTAGAGGGATGTAATTTGCTATGTGTGGTGATTGGAGGGTGGATGATTGAATAGCAATTTGCAGCACTCTAGCCTTCATAGCTTTTAAGATCCAAGGGCGGACAGAAAAAGTGCAGACGGGTAGACAAACAGCCATCGCAATAATTTTCTCTTACAGAAAACTAAAAATGCTGGATAAATGCTTTAAAAGAGTCTATGAAACTTGCCGAGGAATTTACATTCCATCGTAACTATTTCTCTCTTCCTCGTTTCACGAAACGTGTCCCTCATCTAATGTTTGTAACATTGCCACGCAATTCAAAGAACTCGCTCTCGCCCGCTAATAAGTTTTTTCTTTTTACAACTGCAAGAAACAGATGAACGAAAATTAGATGTAGAAATAACATTTCCAAATTGCCGGATATTACCACGCACCTCAAAAGAATAAGCGTTTGCCTCCCAAATAATTTTATCTTTTTAAAACTGAAAGAAAAAGATGGAGGTAAATTAGATATAGAAACATTAATAATAAATAGCGAGAGGTCGATACAGAAGGCTGGAATGATTCGAGAAAAAGCCCGGGAGATGAGTAATAAAAGGTATCCAGGGCAAAATTAATTAAATACTCCCGTCGATGTATTGCATCTTGGAAATTGATTCAGGGGAGCGCTTGTCTACTTCCCCACATTTTAACTTTCGATTGAATGTACTAGTCGAATGAAACAAGCGGAGGAGTTTTCTCCGTGTAGATTGTTAAAAGTATCCTTAATTCCTCCCCAATCCGCTACCCACCACCCCACAACCCACCCCATCTTCCCTATCTTTCAAGCATTAAAGATATATCACCTCTTCCGATTAATTCGATAAGTTATTTACCATCTTCGAATGAACATAACCATCCGGGAAGCCGTTTAATTTCCCCATGTTTGTAATAAACACCTCCGTCCCGTTTCTATCAAGATTTTCCAAAACACGTTTTGCTTAAAGGTTTTTTTCCTTAAGATGTATGCGAAATTGCAATATATTGCCATAGTTTTCAATACAGCAATGCTGCAAGTAAGGCTTAAGTAACGCCGAACTACATGAGAAAAAAAATTGCGTCTGCCATATATCGATGTTGTCCAATAATTTAACATATCTCAGTTAACATTCTCAGCTTAATCGGTATCGTTAAATTCCATGGAATGGGCATATTCTGATATCCTGTTCAAATGAAATTAATCTTGAAAAGGGAAATGATTATTCCGAACGCTTTCCTAATCAACGCGAAAGTTACTGAATATTCAGAATCACCTTTCTGAGATCTATCTTGACTGGGAAGCTTTAACATTTAGCCAGAGAAGTTAATTAGAACGGACATGGCCCAATTAGTAAGGATTTACACATTAATAATTTAGCTTCCTTTTAATAAAAACCTGCAGCTGCTCCGGCGAATAGGTTGTTAGACCATTGGAGAGACTAACAGTGATCAAACTTCAGTATTGCACAGATATTCGGAGGATTTTGAACTTAATCTTACTAACGTATTAAAGTATCACATTAATATCGCCGAAACATTTCATGTAGTATTATATATATATATATATATATATATATATATATATATATATATATATAGATATATATATATATATATATATATATATATATATATATATATATACTATATATATATATATATATATATATATATATATATATATATATATATATATATATATATATATATATATATATATATATATATATATAATATATATATATATATATATATATACTATATATATATATATATATATATATATATATACATATATATATCTATATATCATATATATATATATATATATATATATATATATATATATATATATATATATATATATAGATATATATATATATATCTATATATATATATATATATATATATATATATATATATATCTATATATATATATATATATATATATATATCTCTATATATATATATATCTATATATATATATATATATATATATATATATATATATATATATATATATATATATATATCACCCTATCCATTCTGATACCATAGTCCCAGATAATCTTTGCCTGATCGTTTTCTATCACTCCCTCAGGTTGGTGCTCATACCACTTATTACTGCAAGGTAGCTGATGTTTCTTGCACAGGCTCCAGTGGAGGGCTTTTGCCACTGAATCATGCCTCTTTTTGTACTGGTTCTGTGCAAGTGCCGGGCATTCGCTTGCTATGTGGTTTATGGTTTCATTTTTCATATTGCACTTTTTACATATGGGAGAGATGTTATTTCAATTTATCGTTCTTTAAACATATCTAGTTCTTAGGGCCTGATCTTGTAGCGCTGTTATCATTCCTTCAGTTTCCTTCTTTAGCTCTCCCCTCAGTAGCCATTGCTATGTTTCATCGCTGGCTAGTTCTTTAGTCTCTCTCATGTATTGTCCGTGCATTGGTTTGTTGTGCCAGTCCTCTGTTCTGTTTATCATTCTCCTGTCTCTGTATATTTTCTGGGTCTTCTTCTACTTGTTTTAGTCCTTCTTCCAATGCATTCTTTAGCTACTCGTCTTCACTGGTTTTCAGATATAGCCCCAGTGCTCTGTTCTCGATGTTGACGCAGTCCTCTACACTTAGTAGTCCTCTCCCTCCTTCCTTTCATGTTATGTATAGTCTGTCCGTATTTTTTCTTGGGTGTAGTGCTTTGTATATTGTCAAATTTTTCCTGGTTTTCTGATCTATGCTACGGAGTTCTGCCTTCGTCCATTCCACTATTCCTGCACTGTATCTGATTACTGGCACTGCCCATGTGTTTATGGCTTTTATCATATTTCCCGCATTGAGTTTTGACTTGAGTATCGCGTTGAGTCTCTGCATATATTCTTTCCTGATCGTGTCCTTCATCTTTTGGTGTTTTATATCTCCTCCATCCATTATTCCCAGGTATTTGTATCGAGTCTCATCTATGTGTTTGCTGTTGCTCCCATCTGGTAGCTTTATTCCTTCAGTTCTCGTTACTTTGCCTTTTTGTATGTTGACTAAGGCGCATTTTTCTTTTCCAAACTCCATCCTGATGTCCCAAGATACAAACCTTACAGTCTGGATTAGGGTATCTATTTCCTTGATGTTCTTACCATACAGCTTGATGTCGTCCATGAACATCAGATGGTTGATTATGTTGCCTCTTTTCTTGAGTTGGTACCCGGCATCCATCTTCTGTAATACTTTAGTCATGGGAATCATGGCTACTACGAAGAGTAGTGGGGACAGTGAGTCGCCCTGGAAGATCCCTCTCCTGATAATAACCTCTCTTAGTCTTATTCCAAAGCTTGTGCATTGTATATTTTCAGGCATTCTATTAGCCATGTGTGTGGTATCATGTCGAAGGCTTTCTTATAGGCTATTCATGCCATGCTTAGGTTGGTTTTCCTTCTCCTACTGTTCTTCATTACCATTTTGTCTATAAGGAGCTGGTATTTTGTGCCCCTACACTTGCTTCTGCAGCCTTTCTGTTGGTGGGGGATGGTGTTTGTCTCTTCTAGGTAGTTGTATAGCCTTTCACTAATGATACCTGTTAGTATCTTCCATATTATTGGTAGGCAGGTGATAGGCCTGTAGTTTCTGGCTATATTTCCCTTACTTTGTCTTTTTGTACTAAGGATGTTCTTCCTGTGGCCATCCATTTGGGTGCATGGTGATTTGAGATACAATGCTGGAGTTTTTCTGCTATTCTTGGGTGTAGGGCCTTGAAGTTTTTGAGCCAGTATCCATGGACTTCATCGGGACCTGGGGCTTTCCAGTTTGGCACCCTTTGTCTATCGTGATCTCTCTGAATCTTTGTTTATTCTCCCTGTTTCTTCTTCCTTGACTTCCTGGAACCATGTTGCATGTTTATTGTATGATACCAGATTGCTCCATATGTTTTCCCAGAGTCTCTTACTTGGTTCGGCTTCAGGAATTTCTTGGTGGTTGTCTTCCCCTTAGTTGGCTGTATAGTCTTTTCTGGTTTGTTCCGAATAGTTTGTTCTGTTGGTATCCCTTATTCCTGTTCATATACCGTTGGATCTTGTGTGCTTTGGACTTAAGCCTCTGTTTTACATCTTCCATTGTATTGTTTAGTCCCCTCTCTTGTATTTTGTATTTCTCGTTGGGTTCCTCCCTTGTTTTCTTGTTTCTTAGCCTTTTTTCTGCCAACTCTTTCAGTTTACTCAAGTCAGATCTCATCACCATAATCTGCTTTTCCAGGCGCCTTTTCCAAGGAGGTTGCTGTTATGGTTTCTGTAGGTTGGTTGTGCTGGTGGTGTTGATGTTCGAATCCCCATCAGTTCTGCTACTAATCTTGCTCCTGCATATGCCAAGTTATTTGTTTCTATGATAATGGTGGTGTGTATTATGCCCATTATTTCATTTACCTCACTTGTTTTCTCCCTTAATTTCTTGGTGTTGTAGGCTTTCATGGAGGAGATCTTTGTTTTCTCTGTATCTGGCTCCATCCATTGTCTAATATTTTCTTCCCATTCGGTCCTCTCTGTTACTTCAACGGTGTTTCTTCCAGTGTCATTGTTTGATACCTGTGGCATTGTCTCTCAGTTCATCTTCGTGTAATTCGTTGTCGTGTGACATTTCCCTTCCCAGTTCTTATCTTTCTGTTGGGGATAGCCAGTTCTTTTTTTTTATGTTGCTTACTTGGTCTGCCGGCCTCTGCTCTGTTTGGGAGGTGTTATTCCTCTCATTCCAGATGTTGACCAACCCTCTTCTATACCTCCCTCCGTCGAATTGGTTTTGATGTAGCATCTCCATATTTCCTTATTTCCTTCTCGTGTCCATTTCTTCCTTTGGTTTGCTTCTGTTGCTCCAATCTCAGGCTATTGGTTACTGTCGTTGTGGTGGTCAGTTGCTGGATGACGACCCCCAAGTACCTGACCGTCTTCCCCTTCAATTGTGTTGAATATCTGGCTGCCGGACGAAGCTCCTCTGTTGCCAGAGATTCCATTTATGTCGTTGTCGTTTATTCCTTCATTTCTTAACATCATTGCTGAGTTTTGCTATTTAACCCATAGCTGGACCCTACCCCATCAGGGATAGGTACTCATTTACAGCTGAGTAGATTATCATTATTATTATTATTATTATTATTATTATTATTATTATTATTATTATTATTATTATTATTGATTTCTTTTTTTATCACAGTCCTCCAATTCGACTGGGGGGTATTTATAGTGTGGGGTTCCGGGTTGCATCCTGCCACTCAGGAGTCCATCACTTTTCTTACTATTTACGCTGTTTCTAGGATCACACTCTTCTGCATGAGTCCTGGAACTACTTCAGCCTCTAGTTTTTCCAGATTCCTTTTCAAGGATCTTGGAATCGTGCCTAATGTTCCTATGATTATGGGTACAATTTCCACTGGCATACCCCATATCCTACTTATTTTTTTATTTTCAGGTCTTGATACTTAGCCATTTTTTCCCTTTCTTTCTCTTCAAATCTGGTGTCCCATGGTATTGCGACAACAATGAGTGATACTTTTTTTTTTGCTTTTGTCAATCAACGTCACGTCTGGTCTATTTGCATGTATCACCCAATCTGTTCTGATACCATAGTCCCAGAGGATCTTTGCCTGATCGTTTTCAATCACGCCTTCAGATTGGTGTTCGTACCACTTCTGCAAAGTAGATGGTGTTTCTTGCACAGGCTCCAGTGGTTCTGTGCAAGTGCTGGACATTCGCTTGCTATGTGGTTTATGGTTTCGTTTTTCGTATTGCACTTCCTAAATATGGGAGAGATGTTATATCCATCTATCGTTCTTTGAACATATCTGGTTCTTAGGGGTTGATCTTGTAGCGCTGTTATCATTCTTTCAGTTTCCTTTTTCAGCACTCCCCTCTGAAGCCATTGCCACGTGTCATCGCTGGCTAGTTCTTTAATCTGTCCAATTATTGTCCGTGCAATGGTTTGCTGTGCCATTCCTCTGTTCTACTTGTCATTCTCCTGTCTCTGTATATTTCTGGGTCTTCGTCTACTTTTATCAGTCCTTCTTCCCATGCACTCTTGAGCCCCTCATCTGCACTGGTTTTCAAAATATTATATTATATTGCCCCAGTGCTCTGTTCTCGATGTTGACGCTGTCCTCTCTGCTTAATAATCCTCTCCCTCCTTCCTTTCGTATCATGTATAGTCTGTCCGTATTTGCTCTTGAGTGTAGTTTTTTGTGCAATGTCATATGTTTCCTCGTTTTCTGGTCTATGCTGCGGAGTTCTGCCTTTGTCCATTCCCATATTCCTGCGCTGTATCTGATTACTGGCACTGCCCATGTGTTTATGGCTTTTATCATATTTCCCGGGTTGAGTTTTGACTTGAGTATCCCTTTGAGTCTCTCCACATATTATTTCCTGATCTTGTCCTTCATCTCTTGGTGTTTTATATCCCCTCCTTCCATTATTCCCAGGTATTTGTATCCCGTCTCATCTATGTGTTTGATGTTGTTCCCAGCTTTATCCCGTCAGTCCTTGTTACTTTGCCCTTTTGTATGTTGACTAAGGCACATTTTTCTATTCCAAACTCTATCTTGATGTCCCCAGAAACAATCCTTACAGTCTGGATTAGGGTATCTATTTCCTTGATGCTCTTACCATACAGCTTGATGTCGTCCATGAACATCAGATGGTTAATTCTGTTGCTTGTTTTCTTCAGTTGGTACCCAGCATACATCTTCTGCAGTACTTTTGTCTTGGGAATCATGGCTACTTAGGTTGGTTTTCCTTCTCCTACTGTTCTTCATTACCATTTTGTCTATCAGGAGCTGGTTTTTTGTACCCCTACATTTCCTTCTTACACTCTTGGTGGGGGATGGTGTTTGTACCCTCTAGGTAGTTGTATAGTCTTTCACTGATGATACCTGGTAGTAACTTCGACATTATTGGTAGGCAGGTGTTAGCCCTGTAGTTACTGGCTACATTTCCCCTTACTCTTGTCTTTTTGTACTAAGGATGTTCTTCCTGGAGTTGTTCTGCTATTCGTGGGTGTAGAGCCTTGAAGATTTTGAGCCAGTATCCATGGACTTCATCGGGACCTGGGGCTTTTCAGTAGGGTATTTTCTTTAGTTGGTGTCTGTCGTGATCACAGTGAATGTTTGTTTTATTCTCCCTGTTTCTTCTTCATTAACTTATTATTATTATTATTATTTTGTTAAAGATGATGGCAGCATCAGTGGAATTGATTTTATATATGGTCTTTTCAATTCTTCTTATTATTCTCTTCTCATCAGGGCTGATATTTGCTAATAGCTGGCCGATGTTCATATCTCGGTGAAAGAAATGTTTTCTAAAAATAATAATTTATTGATATGATAACAAAAGTGGTTAACAATCATCATATCAATAAATTATTATTTTTAGAAAACATTTCTTTCACCGAGATATGAACATCGGCCAGCTATTAACAAATATCAGCCCTGATGAGAAGAGAATAATAAGAATTTGAAAAGACCATATATAAAATCAATTCCACTGATGCTGCCATCATCTTTAACAAAACATGTTTGAGAGAGGGTCTCCCTACCCTTCATAGTTATGATTATTATATTATTATTATTAATTTTTTTTTTTTTTTATCAACAGTCCTCCAATTCGACTGGGTGGTATTTATAGTGTGGGGTTCCGGGTTGCATCCTGCCTCCTTAGGAGTCCATCACTTTTCTTACTATGTGTGCCGTTTCTAGGATCACACTCTTCTGCATGAGTCCTGGAGCTACTTCAGACCTCTAGTTTTTCTAGATTCCTTTTCAGGGATCTGGGATCGTGCCTAGTGCTCCTATGATTATGGGTACAATTTCCACTGGCATATCCCATATCCTTCTTATTTCTATTTTTCAGATCTTGATACTTATCCATTTTTTCCCTCTCTTTTCTCTTCAACTCTGGTGCCCATGGTATTGCGACATCAATGAGTGATAACTTTCTTCTTGACTTTGTCAATCAACGTCACGTCTGGTCTGTTTGCACGTATCACCCTATCCGTTCTGATACCATAGTCCCCAGAGGGTTTCTTTTGCCTGATCGTTTTTCTATCACTCTATTATTATTATTATTATTATTATTATTGTTGTTGTTGTTGTTGTTGTTGTTGTTGTTAGGTAGGAGACCCTCTTTCAATCATGTGCTATTTGAAGGAGATTGCTGCTTCAGCTGCATTTATTTTATAGAAGAAAAGTCAAGATAAACGAATTCTAGAAGTTCATATATATTGAAATATGGTTATTATTATTATTATTATTATTATTATTATTATTATTATTATTATTATTATTATTATTATTATATTATATTATTATTATTATTATTATTATTATTATTATTATTATTTTACGAGTCTCTATCTGTTTTCCTGTATGATTCAGTTAACCGGGAAATCCTTTCAGGAAACAGATTGGTATCTGGTGAAAACTACTCTTCAGTGATTTTAGAGCATTATTGATGAAAGAAAAAGAAATTATACCATGAAATAATTAGTACTGATTTATCATGTTTATAATCCATCTATTTTCTTTTATTCTCATAAACGTAATAAGGATGGAGAAAATGGTATTGATGCTAACGAAACAAAAGGAAATGTTTTATGATTAGAAAAAAAAATTACGGTTTTCCGTCCTGGAATCCAGACTCCAGAGCGCTGGAGATTAATGGCGACGGCCATCGGGGTGACTTGGGTGATCATGAATAACTTGTTTACCTCGACTTCCAGCCAATTCATTTTCGGACTCCTGTATCATAACGCGTTTTGTGAGTGAATGACGCAATCGGCGGACCAGGCAATTCGAGGTCTCAGTCTCATAACGTCTGCTCTCTTCTTTCCCTTCTAACACTTTCGCTTTGACGCTCATGTTTCTGCTATCACATTCACATATATTATTAAGGTAATATAAAAAAAAATCCTACCTTATATGTATGGTTTAGTCTAGACACATAAAATCAATAACCCTATCAGACCAATCATTAGTTCAGTGGGCTCAGTTACGTATAATTTATCTAAATGGCTTGTAAAATTCTACTCCTTTGGTAGGAACATTCTAACACGAATGTTAAAACAATGTGATTTTATAAACAAATTGAATAGTTTTAAATT
>NC_087201.1:151753085-151770585 GCF_015104395.2 Macrobrachium nipponense | reverse complement strand
GTTCACAGCAAGTTTATCATAAATAAACTTATTTTCCTATGTGCTGAATGAATTGCTACTGCGAAGTCTGTTCTTCCTCTCTCTCCTATTTTTATTAAACTATTTTTAGAATGGACCTGAGAGTATTGAGGCTGTTGCTGTACCACCGTCTATTAAGAAATAAGATTGATTCTAATTAAAGATAATTTCGTCTCTTTCCTTTCCGGAAAGGAAAGAAAAAGTCCAAATGGCTTCCTACCTATAAATATTAATTCAAATCACAAGATTTTCTTTTGACATGACTGACTGTTCGCACGTCTTCCCCCATCCTTTCTCTCTCTCTCTCTCTCTCTCTCTCTCTCTCTCTCTCTCTCTCTCTCTCTCTCTCTCTCTCTCTCTCTCTCAGCGCACGCATTTATTCTTAAATGCTTTTGGAACTGATCAAAGTCGCCGCAAGATCCTTTTCTTGTGGTTAAACTACAATTATTCAGAAAAAAAAGGCTTCCGGTAAAAATAAATGAAACGAATAGCTTTTAAAGAGAACTGGTTAGATATTTTATTCAATGGATAATATCTATAACTTAAGAGCCAATACAAATAATGAACACAGCCCACTTCCCGTTCATCTGAGCGTAGTGTAATTGTCTGTTGTGACTTAATTTCAATCGAGAGTAAATTCATGGTATTTAGTTACTATCGTAAGTTAACTGAATTGATTCATGTACTAGTCATAGAAGATGTGTTGGTTATTGACGACATCCATGCATGTATAATGAGAGAGAGAGAGAGAGAGAGAGAGAGAGAGAGAGAGGAGAGAGAGAGAGAGAGAGAGAGAGCGAATTTTCTACAGTATCTCCCTTGATATTTTGTCTACTAAAACTACAGAATAATCCTTGAAGAAACTTCTTGTTTATTATGTACATTATGATAATATACGTATTTAATGAGCCAATTATTTTCATCTGGAAAAATCAGTATGCGCCCTCAGTTTCAGATTATTCAAGCATATACTTCATCGGACCCTCCATAATCACGTTTCAGAGTAAATGGAACGAATAAGCTAATCTTGACGACCTTCCAGCAAAGCATTATATTGTAGGCAACTGAGGGTCACCTGTAGTGGAACAAAAGTATTTATCCGTACATTATCTTTTATAAACTGGGTTCTTCGAAGACTGGAAAAACATTTAATAAACGGGTTTCTTAAAAGTCCGGAAAAACAGACACTCTTCATTATTTAAGTTACAAAATCATTTGGAATCAATGGTTACATAGAATATTGGAGAATTTGTCGATTTAAAGACTGTCTGAATTAGAGTGTACAGTGCACGCATGAGTAAGTTCGTGTATTTTGGTAAGTAACAAGTTTAACAATTCAGTCCATTAAATTATGATAGAAAATTTGCGATACAAGTCGATGGCTGTGTAGTTCTCTCTCCACAACCGACAAAGCTGTAGATTTGTATTTCAAAATTCATCATGATATTCATGTATTGAACAAATATTTCTATTTACAAGATCTTTAGATTTAGTTTAAAATCTTAATATCATTCATCAGCTATCACACGCAATATCAATGCTCACTCCTAATTTCATATTCAGTTTTTAATACGTTTAAATTTTCCTTTCATTTTATATTCTATGAAATGTTCCCATCTCCTTTTTCAGTCTCTTTCCTCATTAATTTGAATCTTGTTCCCGCAGAGATTATTTTAACTTCTCCCAACCGCCTTACCGTTTTTTTTTTTTTATTATTATTATTAACATTAGTTATTCTTTCAGATTTTGTTCCCATTCATAAATAATTTCATCTGGTGTAATTTTGCCATTTACATTTTTACTAGCTGCATAGAGTAATAACTACATTATTTTTTTTTACTACAGAGTTCCATCGTTTTTATCCATATACTTACCTATTTATTATTTGTTTAGCTCTCCATCTTCAAAATATATTTTCATTCAGTGTTAATGACTACACCGTTTTGCCATCTCTCTCTCTCTCTCTCTCTCTCTCTCTCTCTCTCTCTCTCTCTCTCTCTCTCTCTCTCTCTCTCTCTTTTCCCGAGTATATGTACGTGCAATCATGGCATGAATCTCCCCTAACGAACTCCTTCAGCGAAAATATTCGGTTTTTACCCGAATCCTGATGTCTCAAAAGTCCCACGAAATTACCACAAATTATTAAATTAAGTTTTCCCCTCGTCCACTAAAGCCGATTGGAACCGAGCGTGTGCGCTCAACAAGGCAAACTATTAACTCTATTATGCATGGGAAAGGAAAATTCTGTTTACATTTTCTATAAGCCGTGTATTTTTTTATTTATTTATTTATTTTTTTTGGTACGTACAAAAAACGTTTTAGTGAACAAGACCACAGCTGACGTTCGGGAGCTATAAGTTCCTTTACAAGAAATATATATTTTATAACTACAGAAGGATTTTACATCATTATGGATTGTATCGCCATTTACTTAGAGGTACGACATAGTACCTAGCTTCTGCATATAAATGTATACTCCTATTACTGAAAAGGCACTCACTTTTTTTTACTGAAAATATAGACCATTTTATTTTGGTGGCAACAATTTGAACATGGCTCCTGTTAAAAGTGTTACTGTTGATTACAACTGTCTCTCCTTAATATGATGGCAATATGTCTACATTTATTGTTGGAAACGTCTTCTTGTACAGACAGTTTCAACAGCCACTTACTTTTATTGCCTTAATAACTACAGAGATCATCAAAACTGATGAAACCATCAAATTCTCATTTTCTTTATCACTTTGATTCTGGTCACTATTTTCGCTCTCTCTCTCTCTCTCTCTCTCTCTCTCTCTCTCTCTCTCTCTCTCTCTCTCTCTCTCGACAAAGTAGACTTGTCCTTCCCTCTCTGATAAAACTAAGGTCATCGATCAGTGTAATAAGAAACGTTTGATATTTTTTATTATATTTTTTTACATAAATTATACTATAGTCAGTTCAGTGAATGGATAATCGAAGAAAAAACAAAAAACTGCGACAAAGCTTCCTTTCACAAAGAATAAAAAAAAATACAAACAAACAAATACAGGAAAACCTACTATATTGGGCCCCAGTTCCCTCAAAATCCTGAAAAATGGCGACATTTAAACCCATCTCGTCTCGGGAAGTGCATCATTCTTTCTCAGCTTGTGGCCTACCTTCATTTTCATAGAGCGAATAGACGCTCGCTAAAAGGACCCAGGCGCCTTTCACGCCGAAATGAATTTCATTTGAATTTCTCGAAAAGAATTCTCGCGTTCTTCGCGAGCTCCCCGGTTGTGGTCCAGAGGATGTAAATGTTATATCACTCCTGGTGGATGATATGATTCTGAATGTAATACAAGATTTCATTTCTCCGCCAGTCCATCTTTGGGATTTTGTTTATTTATTGACTGTGAAAAAAGTGGCTGTTTTTCATGTGCACCGTCTATGTCTTGTGTAATATGACTTTCGAACTGCTTTATTTATCAGTAGTTATTATGTAAGATTATCCCTTGGCACAACAGCAACACGTTCTGAGCCAATATGGATTTATCCATCTTTGAATGAAAGTATAGGTGTCTTTACTCATACTTGTATTTATGAGCTCGTATGCAAATATATATAATATATATATAATATATATATATATATATATATATATAATATATATATATATATATATATATATGTGTATATATATAGTATATATATATATATATATATATATAATATATATATATATATATATATGTGGCATTGTATGCATGTATGTATGATTGGTATGGGCGCCCCGGGCTGACGGGACTGAGATTCGGAACGGAGATGGGATTCCAACCTGGGAAGACCTACGATTGGGAGCCCGGAAACCCCCTGGAGCCCGGCCTCCCAAAATTTCTACTTCCCCCCTTCCGAAGGGTGAGAAGGGATTCCCTGAAACAGAGCTTGTTCCGCCCGTGAAACGGGGCTGGCTATGCCCGTAGACGTAGTTACTTTACATATTTCTGTATGTATATGAGTTGTCATTTGGAAAAGAATACTAAAGGGTAAACACCAATGACATCGAAGAGGGGGTTTTAGAAGTGGGTTGACAGAGAGAGAAAATGAGAGGGAGAGAAAGTGAGAGAGAGTAGACAGGGTGTTAGGGAGAAGAAAGAGGAAAAAAGACAGACACAGACAGAGAGTTGGTATTACTGAGAAGAAAGAGGGTAAAAAACTGATTGTTGGAGAGAGAAGGACAGAGTAAGAGGAAGGACCTTACTGAATAACTGACATTCTAACATTGTTGTATATATTGTCATTTTTTATTACTTTCAACATTGTATTTTTTTTATATATAAGTATTTTGATAATTTTAGGCATTGAGGTCACTGCCAGTAGGTGGCCGAGTGTTGTTAGGAAAACAACAAGAGTCTGTCTGTCTATGAATATGTAGGGACAATTAGATAGGAAAATCCACTGGTAGAAATATATATAGAGTGAGGGTAGAGTAATGAAAGAGTCTACCAAGAGAGGTAGAAAAGAGAGTAGATGTGTGACAATATCAGACTGCAGGAATAGCAGTTTCGAAAACGAGACAAAACACAGGCAGCCGTTTGCCAAAACAGTAAAATGCAAACTTCAGTGGAAAATCTGAACTTTGACACCTTCGGTGGGAGGTTACCGTAGATTAACGGAACCAATAAGACTGATCTAGGGGTGGCACCGGAAGTAAGGAAAGCCACTCAAGAAGTAGTAGGATGTGTCTTAGTAAGTAGTTAAGGAGGAGCTTAAATTGTGAGTTATGTTCAGACTTAACTTTAGCTCCCAGAGAAAGTCAGTTAGGATCTAAACCTTATATTGGGAGGCTATATCCATTTCTCCCTCTGTTACTGTGTAGTGTTGTGAAGTGAAATTGTAAACTTATACTCTTATTATAAGTATGATTAATTAGGTGGTGTTTAACTTGCCATGTATCCCGGAAACGTATGAACAAGTCCTCCTGAAAGACATGGAAGAAAAGAAATAATTTTACAATGTTCCTAAGAGAATAGAAACTCATCGCAAGTGATAATTGGAGGTTAGCCCATATAACTGATAACCTTCCAAACATTATTAAGGCTACGAAGAAGATTATAAGAAAGAAGAGAGAAGGAGAATAAAAGAAACCCGTAAGTACTCAAACACAACGACAAGAAAAGTAAAAATAGAGACAAACATAACAAATGTGGTGAATGAAAATAAAGTTTAACCAAAATTGTAGTAATAATAATAATAATAATAATAATAATAATAATAATAATAATAATGATGACGATGATGATGATGGTTATTTATTATTATTATTATTATTATTGTTATTATTATTATTATTATTATTATTATTATTATTATTATTATTATTATTATTATTATTCTTATTATTATTATTATTTATATATATATATATATATATATATATATATATATACATACATATATATATATATATATATATATATATATATATATATATATATATATATATATATATATATTTCCAAAACGATGAACTCTCTTCGTACACCTCCACAAAGGCTTCATCGTCGAAATATACGACTGAATCAAGCCATTCATAGTCACAAAAACATTGCACTAAATAACAGCTGTACATAAAATATTTTGTTGGCGACAATGTGTATGACGACATTTTAAGTGACCTAGATACAAATATAATAAAATTATTTATTATTATATGGGGTTACGTTTTAATGCGATTTTTTCCCGTCCTGCTACTTTCTGTATATTTCTTTACATATCTATGAAGAATATTTTTCTATTTATCAACAAATATTGCTATAAAAAAAACTTTACCTTATGTTATCCTCTAAGCAAAGAACGTTATAGCAATTTAAAAGTTCCTGGATTCTATAAATAGATAACCGAAGCGAGAAATGCATCTCGTAACTTGATAAAGCACATCGAGCAAACACTCGCAACTTACGAGGTTATTATTAATGGAAAGCGGTGTTTGGCGTTCCATTGGCAGTCTGCTCTCTCTCTCTCTCTCTCTCTCTCTCTCTCTCTCTCTCTCTCTCTCTCTCTCTCTCTCTCTCTCATGCACCACCTCGACCGGAAAACTGGAAAATGAATTATGATTCCGCCATGGGAAGTTGCTCCCAAGAAAGAGGACATTAAGCAAATTTCCTGTCGGGCAAAAACAGATTTCTCTGCCACGAGAATTATGGTTGTTTGAAATGAAGTCCGGAAGTAAAACTAATTTCACCCCTGGAAGTGTTTAACTAAACGCAAAGGCAATGAAGTGATGAACAGTCTTTGTACTTCTAATGATCTATTTACATTTGTATCAATTTGTTTACTAAAATGTTGTTATCTTTGTTCTGTAAAAATTTATCTTCTTTATTATTTCCTACTATCCTCTGCTACTTCTTTCAAATTAACTCCATATTTTTGGAAGCTTGAACTTCTAGTCAATGGCCCCAGTATATCTGTTCCAAATGAACGGCGTTAGTCTCCACAATAATAATAATAATAATAATAATAATAATAATAATAATAATAATAATAATAATAATAATAATAATAATAATAATAATATAATAATAATAATAATAATAATAAAGCAATTATAATAATAATAATAATAATAATAATAATAATAATAATAATAATAAATAATAATAATAATAATAATAATAATAATAATGTGTTATGAAAAATCCTTTTTAACGCTAACACTGATAGGGAACTCCGTTCAGGTCTCTGTTTCTTTACATAGTAATATACTCTAATAATATAATGGTGGATTTTTCAAAACAGATTGTTCTCCACAAGACTATAGATTTCTTAACAATAATAATAGAGGAAGATGAGACCGTTGAAATATACAATATCGACCAGGCAATAACTGAACTACTTGGAATTAAAAAAATTGCTCATACTAATAACTCCTCGTGAAGTTATCCTCAGAAAACCGAGAAATCACAAATTCGATGAGAGCAAGTTCTCTCGAAGCGAGAACACGCTTTTCAATTTGCAGTTTCAATTATATTCTTCACGCAAGATTTAGGCGTTTACTACAATTCCAGGAAAATGACATGAGTATTCATTATTTATTTTGGGAATGAGGGATTGGAGGTATGTGAATATACGGGCCTCTTCTGGCTATGACTACTTTAGTTAGCAAGTAAAGTTTGATTTTAACAACTTAGAAAACTTTATTGGAGTGACTTTGTCAAGGAAGAACAATCTTCCACAAGAAAGTTGTTACTTATCAAGATGAAAGCATAATCTTTAAATCCTCTGTAAAGATCTCTCTCTCTCTCTTTCTCTCTCTCTCTCTCTCTCTCTCTCTCTCTCTCTCTCTCTCTCTCTCTCTGTCTCGTTCCAGCCACATGCCTGCTAACAATTGCCGTTTTGAGGTCACATTCTTTTCACAAAGGCAGCAAATGAATCCCAAATGCAAAAAAGGAGACAGTTATTTCTCGCTGATGCAGATTTATACTTTGTAATAAATCGACATATGCAGATATGTAAATATGTATTATTTTCAAGGAGAGCAGATTATGCTAATATACAGTTATGACTACGTGCCAATAGTTTGCTGAAATAGATCTATCAGATATATCGAATGTTTTGTTCATAAATTAGATATAAGTAAGCGACAATTCCTTAATTATTAATAACTATCTAGACAGTATTTGGAACAAGTGCAAGTTCTCTCGATGTTATGAAACTCGATGAAATTATAATAAACTTCTTCATAAAACTCTTTCTTAAAACCTTTATTATTGTTTTAGTATCTAAATCATTACTCCTTATATAGCGAAACTATTGTTATAAATAAACAAATAGAATCTACATGAATGATTTATATAATTTTATAGGAATGAATTATGTCCCTCACGTGAATCATATTTATTATTTGCATCAAAACAACCACTAGATATTTGACCGAGCCATGAAATACAACGGATTTTCCAAAAGGATTCAACCGCTTTCAGTTGCATTTTGATTTTACGTAAATGTTGTGCTAAGTCAGTGATTAGGAGAGCCTTGTAATTTGTAATTAATCAAAGATATGTTTAAAACATAAACAAACTCTATGACCAACATCTGACACTTAAATTAGGAAAAACATAAACCGAATAAAGTGTCCTCTTCGAAAGTGTACAGGTATTTTGCATGACAGCCAATCGCTTGTCAAGTTAAGTGGGTAAGAACCTATCATTATCAAGCGTATACATAATAAGTTATGAATAATATTTATGGAAGCCTTTTTCCTTATTTGGCTATAAGACATCAACGCAAACTAAAGAGCTGAAGCGGAAATGCATTCATTCTAATGTATTGTAGGGCAGTCACTTCACAAGGCTATAAGTTAACCACTACACATGGAGTGTAACATGGTCAAATATAGAAAGACACATACTACAGACACGGAGCAAACCAAAATGGTCTAGGGAAAGCGCTCCTATTAATAAAAAAAATGTAAAAAAAGTAAGAAATGCGCCGAAGGCAATCGAGTTTTCTGTACAGCGTATAATGGGGCATAAAACTCTCAGCCACGGCCCATGAAACTATCAGCCGTGGCCCATCAAACTTTATGCCACAGACCGGTGGTGGCCTATGTTTTTGGCAAGATGCACGATCATGGCTAACTTTAACCTTAAATGGAATAAAAACTACTGAGGCTAGAGGGCTGCAATTGGGTATGTTTGATGATTGGAGGGTGGATGATCCACATCCCAATTTCCAACTCTCTAGCCTCAGTAATCTTTAAGATCTGTGTGAGGACAGGAAAAGTGCAGACGGACAGACGAAGCCATCTCAGTGGTTTCCTTTTAAGAAAATTAAAATGGGACTGAATAATTAAAATAAAACGGTTTGAAATCCTCTCATGATTTTCTATATTCATGCGACAAAAGCCGTTCCGAAGTCGTTGGAAGGATCTTGAGGAAGGGAAGGGCGTTTATGACACTTAGAGACATAGGAAGATTTAATAACCAATTAACAGCATCAGCAATCAAACTTCAAAAGATCTCCAAAGATGGCCGTAAGTCTTATATTTTCCAAATAAAAATAATAGAAATCACTGTTCTTAGGACGGGCAGTAAGAGATGTTAAACTTATGGAAGAGAATACAGCGGAGTTCCTTGTAAAGTAGAGAGAGAGAGAGAGAGAGAGAGAGAGAGAGAGAGAGAGAGAGAGGGTTGTTGTTGGCTGAATGACTGGAGTCTTCTTCGATGTTCAGGTGAAGCTACTGAGTCATTTTGTGGACTTACTTCCTTGTATTGCTGCCATGTTGCTTGAATGAATCTTGATTGTTATGGCGACGAATCTAGTCCTCGGGATCGGTTTTAGTTTTCTGTAAAAGAAAACTAGTCCGTCCGCACTTTTTCTGTCCGTACTTTTCTACCCGCCGTCAGATCATGAAAACGACAGAGGCTAGAGTGCTGCAAAGTGGTATGTTGATAATCCACACTCAAATCATCAAACATACCAAATTGCAGCCCTCTAGCCTCATTATATACTAGTACTTTTAGCTTTTCCTTTCAATTGCGCACTGGATTAAAGAAGGAAGGATTATCAATTAGCAGGTTATCCTTAGACTTATATAAATCGTACATACATTCACAAATAAAAGGGATCCAATCCCTTTAATGATCTTCAACAGCCAAAAGTTTAATTGAACTCATCTGGTACAGTAACACCGTGATATGGATTGTTGATGGAAATACGGTCATTAAAACCTCCCATTATGATGCATAATGTGTGAC
Source organism: Macrobrachium nipponense (assembly GCF_015104395.2). Lineage (NCBI taxonomy): Eukaryota > Metazoa > Arthropoda > Malacostraca > Decapoda > Palaemonidae > Macrobrachium > Macrobrachium nipponense. Next base: position 151,760,848 of record NC_087201.1, on the reverse strand, counting down.
TTTAATTAGGTTTGCTGCTCCAAATCGGATTGCCATTCATTATGTAGAATACATTTGACAACTTCTATCACTCCTGTCATGGTAACGTACGATAATGGGAATTCCCTGCGGCTGAGAGGCCTTGAAATTTAGGAGGCTCGAGCGACTGCGATAAACAACCATGATCTAATTCGCTCCAAAAAGTTTTGATTGATTTTCCACTACGCTCCTCATCTGGTTTTGAAACTGAGAAGCAACGGAAGCTGCTAAGAAAAACTATAATGTTCTTAAGGGTCCAAAATAATATAATTCTTAAAAGTTGGTGTAAAACTTTATAAACACTTTGTAAGAACTTCTGAAGATCGAAAGCTTTTATAAAGTCTTTGTAAAGTTTTGCACGAACTTTTAACAATGATATTACTGTGGACCCTTTAGATGTTAAGAACATTTTATGACCTCTCGTGATAGAGAGCTTTTCCCAACAAAAACTATAATGTTACATAAAGTTAATAATACATATCAAAACAAACATGAAAGTTTGAAGTCATAAACCAGTTTATCGTGCAAATAAATTCTATTGTTGACAAATTATGATATGTTGACAATTATGTAGATGCTGTTATGACTTTTTCTAAAAAAAATTAATTACAAAATAATAGCAACTTCATAGCTAACTCAGGTGTATATTTCATAAGTATGATTCCTAATAGGTTTATTTATACATCTGTCTGTCTGTCTGTATGTATATATAATACATGTGTTCAATAATTTTAGCAAAGGTAATAAAGTATACAAATGCATATTGACCTTCATAATGATCACCATTATCCTGACACCCTTTCAGTGTTTGACGACCGTGGACGGATGTCCTACAAAAACGTAGTTTTACAGCTTTAGCCACATCCCAAAAATAGAATGAGTTGCCAGCAGTATTTTTTTAGACTTGAAACACTTAAAGCTCACGTTGCATTTTGATTCACACCCATTCCAGCACCTGGCAAATGTCAACTCTCTCTCTCTCTCTCTCTCTCTCTCTCTCTCTCTCTCTCTCTCTCTCTCTCTCTCTCTAATAATTTTGCTCCTCTTAAATGAATAATTTTCACGATATTTTTCATGCTATTTTTCTCTTTGATATGGAATATAAACATAGTGAGGAATTATCTTTCATTTCCACTTTGCTTCATGACCAAAGTCACGCAAAACATAATCGTTTACCTTTTTATAATTCGCTTTCTTTCTTGAATCACACATCGACTCACCTCTCAGAACTCATACCATTATTTCCTTCATATATTGAAGAGACTTTTTTGGAGAGCTAATTCTATTTTTATGTCTTTTTTCATTACTCCAGTATCAACTGTTGCAGCATTTTTTTATATTTCATAAATAAATTTCAACATCTGTATTGTTTTCCCTTGTTGTATAATTTATATATGCTAGGCATGAGCCGTCTTTCTTTCATTTGTTTATTACCATCTTCTAAATAAAGAAAAAGTGCACTAACCCTTTAACAACGATATTAAGCTTTATTATCCAATATGTTGCAGGAAACATCATTTAACTCCAGCTGGATCCATTTCATAAAAAATGAAAACTATCATTACCTTTGCTGCTCGCAAAAATGATCATCGGAAAACATTGGTAGTATAATGATGTAAACAAGTTCATTATATCTTGCCATCTTTGAAGTTCTTCGTATTCGTATTTAAACAGTTTACCTTTTTTTTTTTTTTGCTAAATGAAAATTGACGGTTAATAGATGTTATTATAATGTGCATATCAGAAACTTAAATACGATGAAGTAATTGCGTGTGAATGAAGGTATATAATTTTTTTCTCTGGATAGCTCTCTATGCAAGTGGTTCTTCAGGAAATAGCTGCCTCCTTTAGTGTTTATGTAAATGAAGTAAATACCATAGTCCCTGTACCCCGGACTTCCACAGTCACGGAAGCGGGATCAACTGCTTGAGGGGATTCTTTTCCTTCTCATGCATTTTGCATGTGTTTCCAATAGTGTGACGGGCAGTTCAGTTACAGACCTCTTTCACGGTGGATTGTCAGGAAAATACTTGCCTGTGTTCCTATCTTACCTGTTTACATTTTTTCTAGGATTATTTGTTAAATTCTCCTTTCTCGAAAATCAAGGTTCGTTTTAGAAGGCTTGTTTTGCCTACTAGAAAGTTGCACATCGTGAACTTTATATTTCTTCCTTATTACTGAGATTGTTTTAGTGGATTTGAATATATTTTTGGTGAATACTCTGCTACTTTTTACTCTTTATAGTCATTGTGATCATATATTGTGCTCATTCAATTGTATATATAGTTTTATGTTAATAGTGCCTTAATAATAATAATAATAACCGCATGCGTCACTGAATTGGTGAAGAAATCTACCATGACGTCAGTGTCAATATATATTAGGAATATTGTATGACACATAAAATTGTCATAATACCAGCAAAGCTGGTAATGCTGACCGTCAATCACAAAAATATAAACAGTAAATCTGGAAAATAGGTATTCCACCAAATGCATTTCTCCACAATTCTCAAAATGCTTCGAAAGATGTCAAGAGTCAAACATTTTTATCGCTGCAGAATCCAAAGGAAAAGGAAATGGAGGAAATCATCGTAGAAATATTTACCCTATAGGAAAGCAAGATACCGAATTCAGAAAATTATTTTTCATAATAAAATTCTTTTAATGAGATCAAAAATTTATATTCGAAAGCCAGACCCTATGGAGTGAAAGAGGAAAAGCCAAATTGATCTTTAACGAAAGGGCAAAGGACGAGGTAAGTATCGGCTAAAAGAGAAAAAGTTATGTAAAGATTATCTTTTTTTTTTTCTTTTTGGTAAATACTGATCCAACTTATCCTTTGTGATAATAAAGGCAGTGTTATTTCATCATAAGAAATTAGGTGTCATAAAGTATATAATACAAGGAAATCTACGGTAGAGATGCTATTCTTCAATGGGAACTTGAAGATCAAGTAAGGTCAATTGTGCCCACACCCAATACCCAACACCCCCAATGTCCGAAACCCCCGCCCCCTTATCCTAATACCCTCGTAACTGGGTTTTTCTGAAACACCATTGTATACCAAAAAAAAAAAAAAAAAAAAACCGAGAACTTATATAATCAGGTCATTTATCTATACATAAACTAAATGCTTGACACTATTAGCGCTTCACAAATTCCAGCGGAATATTACTAGTAAATACACAACAACTTTAAGATTTTAATTGCATAGAAATTGTGTAATTTTTAAAGTTGAAAATCCTGCTTGGCTTTTCAGATTATTCACTAATAGTTTGGCAGTTATAAATTCATCATTTTCGTCTCTTTTCAACGTAAAGGTTTATAATTCTACGTAGAATAAGATATTTTTTGTAATAACAGAAGAAAATGCCATAGAATGGATATTACACAAAAGCCAAACTGACAAATCCAATATATCAAAAAGAGCTTCCGTACTCAATTCTAATTATACAAGCAAAAAATAAATAAATAAATAAATAAACAAGCCACTTTCTCAGACATCGCGTTTGAAAGCTGTTACCTGACATGTGACTTAAACTGCGTGCGTATATGTGTCTGTTTGTGTGCGTTTGTACATAAAAGCATAATGAAGTAAAATAGCTTAACAAACCATTTCCGAAAAAAGCGGAAATGAAAATTGTGAATAAAGCAATAATTTACATTGAATACTCCAAATTAGACACTTACATCATTCGTTAAGTAAATAATAAATGCTTTACACGCAGGAATGAAAAAAATATGGTTTACGGAAGTCATTGTGAGGAAAACGAAGGAACTGGAAAATGAAAATATCGAAGTCCAATTATTTGGAAAATTGGTCATTGATAACCCATCCTCTCCAAAGCTGGAGAATACGAAGAGCAAGAAACAATGAGAAAGGAGAAAGGAAAATCCATTAGTGGATCTTCAGAATGCATTCCAGCGGCACTCGACCTCTGGGTCAGTCAGGCCTCGAGGAGTCATGAATATAGACAATAGGCATCATTGATTTCCGATTTTGCAGAACCTTCACTTAGACTCCTGCAATGGTTTTTTTCTTTCTTTCTATTTTTGGTCATTGTTGTTTTGCTTTGAGATGAATAATAATTTTACTTGAGAGAGAGAGAGAGAGAGAGAGAGAGAGAGAGAGAGAGAGGAGAGAGAGAGAGAGATGATGATGATGTAATAGACATATGATTTTGAAATATTATGGGAAAACTCCTGGGGCATTATGGAAGAAAATATACTTCACATTTATTTCACAGGCCCATGAAAATTAATAGGATATTTAGGATTCAAATGAAGTTACAGGGAAGAAAAACGTCGATGAAAATGGATCTAATTTTATAGGTGACATATTTGAATCTAATAGTATTGTAACTTTGTAAAACATTTTAGTATCCTCACCACTCCTCTATTATCATCGATCGAATAATAATAACTGAGATTTGTTTTAATTTTCACAATCATTTTAATACCATTTATTGTCACGATTATTTACACGGTGTACCTTATTTACACGGTGCACGAAGCTTTAAACGCGTTTGATCATGTTTGTTGCAATATAAATGTAAAACCGGATCACACAATCATCCAGAAATCTTTTGCATAATATATTTGAACTGGGGAGAGAGAGAGAGAGAGAGAGAGAGAGAGAGAGAGAGAGAGAGAGAGAGAGAGAGAGAGAAGATAACCGTACACAGAAAAATGTAGATATCTGTTCATAGATTTTAATTGCGCTAGTTTTATATGAACCTTTTTAAGCATAATATTCATTTGATAACGTCAGCGCACTATGCATTGGCATTGATAAAAAGATTTCACTTATAATAAAATAATTTCATATTAGATTCATTTTAAAACAGTTGCAAGAAAGTTATTTGTATTTTGATCTTTAATGTTTTTAGATAACTTATAACATTTGCATTGAGTTTTATTTGTTTAGACGAATATTTGTCTTTATATCACGCCTTTACCGTGGAAGGGAAGGATTTAGAGACCTTACCTTACAGACCTTACATCTTGTTCGGGTTGCCCCAGGTCCCTCAGTGTGAGGCACCTCTAATGTCTACCAGAGAGTTGCTAGTACATCTTCCGGTATATTTTGCATCTTCCAATCTTGGATGGTCTGGGATGCAGTTTAGATATTTGTCGAGCTTATTCTTAAACACATCTACGCTCACTCCTGATATATTCCTCAGATGAGCTGGCAACGCATTGAATAGACGCTGCATTATCGATGCTGGTGTGTAGTGGATTAATGTCCTGTGTGCTTTCCTTATTTTTCCTGGTATAGTTTTGGGCACTATTAATCTACCTCTGCTTGCTCTTTCTGATATTTTTAGTTCCATGATATTTTCTGCTATTCCTTCTATCTGTTTCCATGCCTGAATTATCATGTAGCGTTCTCTTCTCCTTTCTAGACTATATAATTTTAAGAATTGTAGTCTTTCCCAGTAGTCTAGGTCCTTAACTTCTTCTATTCTAGCTGTAAAGGACCTTTGTACACTCTCTATTTGTGCAATATCCTTTTGATAGTGTGGGTACCATATCATATTGCAATATTCAAGTGGACTACGAACATATGTTTTATAAAGCATAATCATGTGTTCAGCTTTTCTTGTTTTGAAGTGCCGTAACAACATTCCATTTTTGCTTTACATTTTGCCAACAGAGTTGCTATTTGATCATTGCATAACATGTTCCTATTCATCATCACACCAAGGTCTTTAACTGCTTCCTTATTTGTGATGGTCTCATTATTAGGTCCCTTATATGCATATAGCTTTCTTTCTCTGTCTCCATAATTTATTGATTCAAATTTATCAGAGTTAAATACCATCCTATTTACCTCTGCCCAATTATATACTTTGTTAAGGTCTCTTTGTAGAGCGTTCCTATCTTCATCACAAGTAATTTCTCTACTTATTCTTGTGTCATCTGCGAAACTACTCACTACCGAATCCTTCACATTATTGTCTATGTCTTCATCATAATAACAAACAGTATTGCAGCTAACACCGTACCTTGCGGCACACCGGATATTACCTTGACTTCATCCGATTTCTCGTCGTTTGCAATAACTATCTGTTTTCTGTTGTGTAAAAATTCTTTTAACCATCTTCCTACTTTATCCACGATATTGTGTTTTCTAATTTTCTTCGCTAATATATTATGGTCTACTTTATCAAAAGCTTTTGCAAAGTCTAAATAAACCACATCTGTTTCATTTCCGCTTTTCATATTTTTGAATATGTTCTCACGGTGGACTAACAGTTGGGTTTGTGTACTTTTTCCGGGTACGAAACCATGTTGTCCTTTATTAATCAAATTATTTTTTTATTAAATGTTTCATAATATTTTTCTTCATTACCCTTTCATACACTTTCATAATATGTGATGTTAGACTCACAGGCCTATAATTACTTGCCTCTAGTCTTGATCCACTTTTGAAAGTAGGGGTAAATATATGCTAATTTGTGCTCATCATAAATCTTGCCTGTATCTACACTTTGTCTTAATAATATTGCAAGTGGCTTTGCGATAGAATGAACTACTTTCTTTAACAAAATAGCAGGAATTCCATCAGGCCCTGCAGCAGCTCCATTTTTAATTTCATTAATAGCCTGCACAATATCAGCTTCATTAATATCTATGTCAGCTAAATATTCACTATTTTCATCCCTGACTTCTATATCATTATCTTCATTATCTATTCTAGGGGTGAATTCTCTCTTATATCGTTCTGCCAGTATGTTGCAAATTTCCTTTTTTTCATTCGTTAATCTCCCTTCAATTCTCAGAGGGCCTATTTCTATTCTTCTTTTATTCATCTTCTTCGCATAATGAGTATAATAGCTTGGGGTTTTGCTTGATATTTAATAGGGTTTTTTCTTCCAAGTCCCGTTTTTCATTTTCTTTTGATTGTATAATCTTTTGTTCTGCATTTTCTATCTTACTTTTTAGTTTCTATGAACTTTCCATGCATTTTTTTCTTTTGCAAGACCTTTTTTCCACTTTCTGATTTTCTGGAACAAGATCCTTCTGTCTCTTGGTATGCATGAATGATGTTTACTTTTCTTCTTCGGTATATATTTTTTCCACTATTTTCTCCAATATTTTATATAATATCTCCGTATTTACCCTTATGTCATCACTTACGAAAATGTTATCCCAATCTTTGTTTAATTCTTCATTAATTTCTGACCATTTTATATTTTACTGTAGAAGTTGTATTTTCCATATCCTTCCCACTTTTTCATTTCTTGCTTATCTCTTTTTAATTTTTCACTTGCTTTGGAATGAACTGTTAATTCTATGACATTATGGTCTGAAATATTCGCATTATAAACTATTATTTCTTTAACATAATTCATCTCGTTCACAAATACTAGGTCTAAAGTATTTTCCTTTCTTGTTGGCAGGTGATTTATTTGTTGAATGTGTATTCTAGTAGCATATCTAATAGCTTTTCAAATTGCCTCTTATCTTCTGCACTACTATTACTCTCTTTTTTATATGTATAAGTACAACCACAATCTCCTATTCGTTCTTTCCATTCTACGAAAGGAAAGTTGAAGTCACCAGATAGGAGAATAGTCCAGTCCTTGTGATTTCTACATATATCATCCAATTTTTCAATTATTAAGTCAAACTCTTTTTTTAGTATTAGGAAGGTCTATATATTACTATTTCATCAATTTTTCAGATTCAAATTCTACCGCTATTAGTTCACATTCTGAGTTACTATATTTCTCATAT